>NC_056732.1:1069626243-1069816243 GCF_019279795.1 Protopterus annectens
GATGGTAGCAGCAGCCACGAAGAAGGAACTATCTCAGGAAAGTTTTTCAGTCCACCCTCCTGACTGAGAGTCATGGTTGATGGACCACCTAGTGAAGCAGGTGTATGCTTCAGCTACCTTTTCTATAAGAGCGCTGAACTACTTGGCCCATGTCATGAGACTCCAGCGCAACCTAATGAAGGAACTAGAGGAGTCTCCACCCAAGTCCATATCGCAGGAGGACAAGGCTTCATTCTCAGTGAAAATGGCCACTCTGAGAGCAGTATCAAATACATCCATGCAACTCAACTCCCATGCTACGGAAGGAGCGGCTAGGGTGGCTGGTGCCGGCGTGCCCATGAGGTGCAACGCCTGGCTCAGGTTGTGCCAATTCACCAAACCCTTTAAGGTGTCCTTTGCCAATGCCCCTTATGACGGCTCGACTCTTTTCGGTAAGACCATCAAGGAGACACTAGTCCAGAGTGAAAAGGATGGGAAGACACTGTCTGCTGTCGGGATCCGCTTCTCTAACTCTGAAAGGTCCTTTTCCCGGAACCAGAGAGGGCAAAAGAAGATGTGGTTCCAGAAGTCTCAGTATTCCCAGGACGCTCAAGGCTGTTCTTCCCCTAGAGGCAGAGGGGAGAGAATGGACACTGGCCCAGAGGCTGAGGGGGTCCAAGAAACTTCGGGTCTTGAGAACCATTCTCGGACAGACCTGGGCAGCAACCCTGAGGGGTTGCCAGGCTGCTCTACTCTGGAGACAGCTGGGGGAGGATTGTTCTTGCACCCAGTGGCATGGGACTCCATAACAATAGACCACTGGATGCTTCAAATCATATCCAGAGGATATTCTATCCCCTTTGTGGGTTCCCCCATACCTCCCAAACACCTCCCGGATGTTCCACCCACACAAAGGGAGGGAGCAGCACAGGAAATTTAAAAGCTGCTAGGAAAACAAGCCATCAAAACCGTCCCCTCCAGATCAGCCCAGATCGGGCTTCTACTCCAAATTCTTTTTGGTGCCAAAGAAAACAGGGGACTTAAGGCCCATCCTGGACCTCTGTACCCTGAACCTGTCAGTTGCCAAAGAAAAGTTTCAGATGGTCACACTACAGTCCATCATGCCATACCTGCAAGCGAGCAACTGGATGTGCTCTTTAGATCTCCAGGATGCTTACTATCACATAAAAATATACAGAAGCTCCAGGAGGTTCCTCCACTTCTGGCTAGGGAGCAATCATTATCAATTTTGAGCCCTACCCTTTTGGTCTCACCACAGCCCCCAGGGTGTTTACCAAAGTGATAGCGGTTGTAGCGGCTCACCTAAGGCTTCAGGGGATTCAGGTCTATCCATACCTGGATGATTGACTCCTCACTGCTCCCACCAGGTGTCTACTTTCCCATACCAGGGATTACTTTCTGACACTTGCCCTGAGTTTGTGTATCACAATCAACACAGTCAAGTCTCTACTAGAGCCTGTACAGGTGATAGATTACATTGGTGCCAGTATAGCCACACTAAAGTGCAAAGTGTTCCTGACCTTGGAGAGAGTTCAAAACCTCAGGATGTATGTCTCCCTAATTTACCGTTCTCACCTCCTGACAGCAGAATCAGTGTTGAGGGCCCTAGGCTTGATGGCAGCGACCATAACTTTCCTTCCATGTGCATGGCTACACATGCGGATTCTTCAATGGACTCTAGCAGTTCAGTGGTCCCTGTTGGATTTACCACTAACCTGTCCTAGCCACCTGAGTCAAGTGTTTCGGTCGTCCCTCATTGGAGGGACTATCCTTTGTTCCAGCCTTGGCCCAAACCACACTGACCACAGATGCCTCCCAACTCAGGTGGGGGGCATTGTTCAGGCAGGACAGTCCAAGGCCTGTGGTCCCCCTTAGAGACCAGCTTGCGTATCAATGTCCTAGAGATGAGGGCAGTCCTTCTAGCTTTGCAGGCCCTTCATGCCTTTCTTCCTCTGGGGACGATTGCCATTCAGTCAGACAACATGTCAGTAGTCTGGTATATCAACAAACAGGGAGGGACCAGATATTATCCCCTTTGTCGCGAGGCCATGAAAGTGTGGGAATGGGTGATCTCCATCGGTCGCTTTCTCATCGCAATGCACATTCTGGGACGCTCCATTATTCTAGCAGACAGGCTAAGTCAGACCATTCTGATGCCTTACGAGTGGTCTCTGACTCTATCAGTAGCGGAACAGATCCTCAGCAAGTGGGGACAACCTTGCTGCAATCTCTTCGCATCTCCTTCCAATGTGAAATGCAGCAGGTTTTTTGCTCTGAAACCCCCACTGGGGGAGTCCCCCAGAGATGCCCTAGTTCATGCATGGCCTCCCAGTCTTCTGTATGCTTACCCACCAGTTCCTCTCATCCCGAGGTTTCTGCAGAAAGCTTGTCAACTGGGGAGCAAGGTGATCCTCAGTGCCCCATTCTGGCCTCACCAGGTATGGTTTCCCTTCCTTTGGTCTCACCTTCTGACTCCACCTTAGATCATAGATCCCATTCAGGATCTGATTTCACACACCACTTGGGGGTGCCTCATCTGAGTCTGGACAGCCTGAAGCTCACGGCTTGGCTGCTCCAGTTCCCGTGATTGCTAGGACTCCCGGACTTTCCTCCTCAGTTAAGTCTATTTTGGTAGCTGCTCATAAGTCATCTATCAGAAAGGTTTATCACAGCAAATGGAAATGTTCTTCTTTCTGGGCCTCTCAGAGGAGTTTAGATCCTTTCATGGCTCCTATTTCCACCATTCTTGATTTTCTAGCTGATATTTTCCAGCATGGAGCTAGTTCTTCTCCTGTCAAAGTTCAGTTGGCTGCCATTTCTCATTTTCATGTGATTGAGAATTCTGCATCCTTGGCATCTTCTAGACTGTGTAAAGCCTTTATTAAAGGCACTTTTTTGCTACCCCCCCCCCCCGGTTAAAGATCCTTTCCCCCCGTGGGAACTTTCTATGGTTCTCCAAGCTCTGGTCGCTCCGCCTTTCGAGCCTGCCGCAACTGCAGATCTAAAATTTCTATCATGGAAAACCGCTTTTCTGGTGGTGATTACCTATTCTAGAAGGGTTTCAGAACTACAGGCCTTGTCCATAAAATTCCTGTACATGATTTTTCATAAAGATAGAGTTTCCCTTCGAACCAGTCCATCTTTTCTTCCTAAGGTGGCGTCACCAGTCAATATCAATCCGACTATAAATTGCCTGTGTTCCTTCCCAAGTTTACCAGCAGGATGGAATACAAACTACACATGTTGAATGTTCATAGTTATGATTCTATTTACACAGGACAAAAAATTTTTGTAAATCTGATCAATTGTTTGTTTCATTCTATAGACCCTTTTTGGGCAAACCTATTTTCAAGGTCACTATAGCTAGATGGATTTCTTCATGCATCCTACAGGTCTATAAGGGCAAAGGCATGTCTCCTCCAGGTCAGCTTAAAGCTCATTCCACTAGGTTCATGGCTACATCTGCAGCTTTCTGGTGTAGGGTGTCTTTGGATGACATTTGCTCAGCAGCTACTTGGTCCTCTTCTCATATGTTTATTTCCCATTACAAATTGGATTTGACATATAGAAGGAGAGCATCCTTTGGCTCTGCAGTGCTCCGGAATATCCTTCCATGAGGGGCTCCCAGGAGTTTAGTAGATGGGGACTCTGTCCCACAGGTTGAAGACCAAATGAAGTAAACTACTTCAGATAAAGAAGTTATGTACTCACCATAACGTTCCATCTCAGTCAACCGTCCCTCCCTCCTTCCGCCGGACCTTGGCGCATGTTCAGCCTACGGGCTGTAGTATAGGTCACAAGTACGTTATTAGGTCGGGTTCTAGGTATAAGTTCTGCAAACTCGATCTGGGGATGGAAGGCAGTGGAGGTGTATTATGGGTAAGAGGAGGAGTCTGGAGCTCGGAGCTGATGCTAGTAATTTCTGCCGGCTCAGATCCGATACAGATCCTTATTCCCACAGGTTGAAGACAAATGAAGTACAACTACTCAGATGGAACATTATGGTGAATACATAACTTCTTTATTTGTCCCATTATGTTTGCAACTTAATTACAAAAGGATTATGCACCTTCTGCACACTGTATTGGCGAAAAAAACAGAGAAGCCTTCCTTATTACAATAACTTTCCATCATTCTGTAAGAGATTCATGTTGATTCCCAATACGTGAGTTACAGTACCATGTCTGCAAGAATTTTTGCTTTTGTTTGTTGCTTTTAAGATTCATATTTTGCAAAGCACTTTCTTGAATGGATGCTTTTTGATCCTGTAAAATGCAAAAGATGAGTATAACTCTTTCCTGAAAGCAGTGAAATATCGAAAATAAGGTTGCTTTTTATCCCAATGTGCAGTGATCTGAGAGGTTATTATAGTAAGGGGCTATAGGGTGCTTTTCCCCCATGAGAAAAAGTAGTATGCTGTCTATTGTTACTGACAAATGTCTTCACCAAACTTTGGCATTTCCAAGTACCTGCATATACCTCTCTTGGATGTTGGTATGTTGTTACCTACATTTATAGTGGAATATTACATCTAAATCATACATGATAGCATGATTCAGATTTGCTTTTCACCTGTTTTTTTATCTATATTGGCCAACCATTAAATGGCACACCTTCAGCTTTTCTTTTGGTTTAATGTACTTTACTGAACTTCTATAAGATACTTGTAGTAATAATGTCCAGAATCCCCTTGATGAAGCCTACACGTCTGACCATGGACTGTTAGTGCAGTTTCTACTATAATTGATTCCACTTCTAAGTGCTAAGGACAACTCATATTCTCTCTACCTTGTTAATTGGCTGTTGGATCAATTGCTGGAACTTATAAACAGATCTTTGGATGGTTATAATGTATACATTAAACATTAAACTTTATCATGCAGGTGATTCTTACTTTATTTATTTACACTTTTGTCAGCCATAAATAAGGGTGAAAGCAAGCACAGGAGAGTAATATATAATCTCAAGTAACTTGTGGTATATTGAATGCATATTCTGCTTTATTATTTGCATGTCTGTACTTATCAAGTACATCTCTGAGGCTTTTAATTGTCTCTAGGTTTTTGATGCCAGTAGACAGATGGTTCCAGGTTGCAAGCCCCAATTCAGAGAAGCCTGTGTGACCAACAGCAGTTTTAAGTGGAGGACATACTAGAGAGAATTACCACCCTGTGTACTTTTGAATTTATAAGGGTTGTCTTGTAAAGGTAGTTTCACTGCTAGAGTGAGGCAGTGACTGTGATTTAAAACCTTATAAATTAAACTACTTGGAAGAAAAGTTGCCCTATGAGGCAGTGAAAGCCATTTGGAATTTATTTATGAAAAAATTGCAGTTGTGCATCTATGGGTCTGCTAGAAAAATGAAT
The DNA here is from genome assembly GCF_019279795.1 of Protopterus annectens. NCBI lineage: Eukaryota > Metazoa > Chordata > Ceratodontiformes > Protopteridae > Protopterus > Protopterus annectens. The sequence continues at coordinate 1,069,631,610 of NC_056732.1, forward strand.
GTGCAGATTGTATTCTCATCAGTCTGGATTCTGTGAGTATTGTGGGCTAAATGCATGGGAAGGCCATATTCCAGATTTGGGTATTAAAATATTTTTGGCAATTGCCCTGCGAGTAGTATGTGTGAGGAGATGACTGATCTTGTAGCATAGTTTGAATTGAGCAAAGGCTTCATCAATTACAAAATCTGTGTGAAAATGGAGAAAGTAGGATCAAGCATAAGGCCTAGATATTTCTGTCCAGTGATGTTAGGTATCATGGTGTTCATCACATTGATCAGTGGTGCAGTAGTGTTAGCTATATGGGTTATATCCTGCCTATGATATAAGATCTGAGTAACCTCCATAGCTTCAGTGCACCTTCCACATATCCAAACCATTAGTCATCTCAAGCTGAGCTGAATAAAAGGACAGGTTTGGGTGCTAGGTCTTTCAGAGCTTTCATGCCATTGAAGATAGTACTCCCGTTTGTGCTTTCAAGGATCAATGGTGACCTTGTGCTGTTCCATTGCTGAGCAAATAAGTTCCCTTTCAAGAAAAACCTTCCACATAAAAAATGCGGTTTTACTGTACTTTCCATGGTGGATAAGCTTTGCTTTGTTTCTGCTAAGTTTTAGATTGGCAAGCTGCCTTTATCTGTCTGTGGTGCATTTTTACGTAGATTTGCTTTGTTTCTACACACCAGGATGGTACATGGCTGAAGGAGTAAAATTTAACTGAGTTACCGCCCAGAACTGAGCATGCAAGTTGGAACCTTCTGCTATTAAAAGATCAAACAACAGGGTAAAGAATATGCTGACCGTTAATGTTAATCTGCTGCTACAGATGGATTTATCTGATGTTGATGTTAAAATAAATGCAGTGATTCCATGTTCTGAAGAATATGATAAAACATTTAAACAGGTAGAAACTGCTGCTTTCAGACTGAAGAGATTGCAATGGCAACTCTTCCATTTGGAAGCCTGTCTACATCATAATGTGGTGCCAATAGAGCTTAGAGTAAAGTGTATGCTGACATATGGCAATTTTTATCCAGATTTACTTGTTAAATGGCAAGTGATCAATTTAGAAACTATCAGAATACTCATTTATTACTTTCACCCCATTAAAGAGGAAGCAGCAAGCTTCATTGAATGTAAACAAACTGAATTAGAAAATGCAGCACTGAGTCTTATCTCTTAAAAATTGAAGACCTTCAGCATGCACTTTCAGCATACGACAATAAGTTAAAGAATGTCAAAAGCAAAAAACTAGCAAGAGATTTTAAAGATTTTAAAGAGGGTAATATTTTTGAATGGCCTAAACAAATTGTAAAGCATGATCAGATGAAAAAATACTATTGCAGCGGACACTAAGAAAACTGAAAATAGTCGTAATTATGATATAGTTAAAACAACAGGTTGTAAGACCAAGGGTTCTTTGAGTAGTAGTGAAATTAGTAATGAACAACCAAAAGTTGTTAATGTGATAATATCTATGGTAGGGCCATTTGGCAAAGGAAGATTAGAGAATGAACAACGGAGCTCTGGTTCTGCGAATGCTGCACATACAGCCACTGATAAAATGGGCACCATTTCCATGACAGGGGCTAGACACAAAGATTCGGCTGCACATATTACATTTTTTTCAGGACTACCAATAATGATCAAACAACATTTTCCTTACAAGAAAAATTGGTCTATAAGCAAGGACAGGAAATGATGGAAACTGTCAAATTAAGAACATGGGCAGAAAAAGAGATGGATCCTTTGGTGGTGAACTTATCACAGCATGGACTTAAAGCGTCTATATCACATTATCGAAAGTTTACTTAATCGAATCAATAAAGGTCGAACTTTATTGATCGATTAAGTAAAATATTGAATAATGTAAAAAAAAACAAATAAAAAAACTAAATGGCGTACGCAGGGTGCAAGCCCAGCCCCCATGCACCCCCCAGGCGGGGGGCTACGACCCCCACACCCCCCCTACTTAAATATACCAACTCCGAGACTGAACTACATTGAGATAAATGGAAATCTCTCCTTACGGAAATTTCTGTTTACTTGCACAATGTTCTTCACTTTCAATATTGTCGTGCTGACAATATCAGACTCGATATTGTCAGCTTATGACAATGTGAAGTAGGCCTGATTTAATGAGGCTCAGAAAACTGTTCTTAAAAGGGGCTATCTTTTATTTCAGCCCTGCCATCATAACTTAATGAATTTGTAATAGACATCAAACATTTTGCAAGGAACATAGTGCTACATATTTAATAGTGCAGGCAATATATGCTGATGAAGGCTCTGTTAATATTTTTACTAAACCGGGTACATTTGTTCCCCTACCACATCCTATAGTGGAGACATTTGTTAAAGTCTGTGAGAGGGAAGTAGCTGAAATATGAAACAATAATAATGGCCATGGTTTTTATAATCTAAGTGTAAATGAAAGGCATGCTTTGCAGGAGCTTGCAAATAATAATATTGTGATAAAAACAGCCGACAAAGGTGGAGCAATAGTGCTCTTTGATAAATCCCACTATAATAGAAAAATGCTTGATCTACTGAATGATAATAAGACCTATAAGAAAATTTTGAAATGTGAACTGAACAAGATCATTAAAAGAAGTGAAGAGACTTGGCATGATTTATTGATGACGTGTCATTACACAAGATCTGTATGAGTATCTTGTAGTAAGCCATCCCGCTATACCAATCATCAAGGGTCTTCCAAAAATTTATGAAAACATCAAGGATCCACCAATTCGCCCCATAGTCTCGGGTAGTGGATGGATCATAGAGCTTGCGTCCATCTTTATTGAGCATAAACTGAAAGAAGCACTCCCAAAGGCAATGATGGTATTGAAAGACACCCAGCATTTTTTAGAAACTCTATCTTCATGCCTTCAGACATTGTATGGAACAACAGAATTTGTTTTGGTAACAATGGACATGAGAAGTCTTTTCACAATCATCCTGAATGATTATGGGATTGCAGCCACACAAACATTTCTGACTGAAAAGAAAATCTTTGATATGAACGTGATCTCACAGATATGCATTCTACTGGAATTGGTGCTGGAGAATAACGTTTTGCTCTTTGGAGAAGAATACTTTTTACAGAAATGGGGTGTCTCAATGGACAACTTATGCGCTAGTAGTTACTTTAATATTGTAATGGCTCAGTGGGAAGTGGAATATGTGTTCAGTGATGTGAATGAATGGAAGACCTATATATTGTTTTATAACAGATTCATGGATGATATATTTTTCCTTTGGAAGGGTAATGAAGAACAGCTGTTGGCCTTTATTGATTATCTGAGGAAAACAACATAATTCTTGGACTTTGACTTCCAACAGTTCAAAAGTGAAGGTAGACTTCCTTGATGTTACATTTTAAAGATGAGTAGATGGTATACTCAATACACAGATATTCAGGAAGGATTGCTGGAAAAATCATATTTTATACAGAATTAGCATGCAGCCAGGACATATATTCCCCCATGTTATCAGGGGACAGTTTCCTCAGAACATCCATGTTATGTACTAATAACTATAATGAAGAAACTGAACAGCTAGTACAGCACTCACATAAGAGAGGCTATAAGGTAAATAATATCTATAAAGGGGCTGCTGAGACCAAGGAGGTAAGAAGAACCAAAATTAGACTATATTTTCTTCATGGCACTATTGAGAAGGAAGCAATGATGTGCAACAAATATGTGATATAATAAGAAACAAATGGAAGATCTTGACAGCAGATGAAAACATCCAACGTATAGTGGTTGATGCACTAAGATTCTGTTTTTTAAGAACAGAAAGAATTTAAAACAACTGCTACATCAAGATATACCTACTAACAAGATGAACTCAGTCACTAAGAGAATGTGTACGTTCCCCTGTAGAAAATGTAATATATGTGGGCTTGTAAATTTCAAGAACTGTTTTGAACATCCTATTACTAGAAAGGAATACAAACTTAAGACATGCCAACTGCAATACCAAGAATGTTATGTCGCTAGCTGTAATGTATGCATTGTTTTTTATGTTGGTAAGACCAACAGGTTCTTTAAAGAGAGGGTATTGCACCCTTTAAGTGACATCAGGCTAAAAAGCAAAACCAATGCCTTGTCACAACATATTATAAATTATCCTGACGGTAGTTTTAATTTTATGGTTCTTGACGTATTGACTGAAGATATCAGAATGGGGTATCTCTGCAATTTGAATGAGATTGTGGAAACTCACCAGATTGTTGATTTGTATGCTGATAAGTTGCTTGGACTAAATGCAGTGTTCCCTTTAAAACCTTTATTGAAAAGGCGGAGGCTACGGAAGTAGACTTTGATTGGTTAAGCTTCTGTTTAAATTTGATGAGCAATGTTTATTACAACAGGATCTGATGAAGGCATTCCTGATGAAAGCATGTATCCAGTTACTTTAAGCTGACTTCATGTTTCACTGTTTTATTTTTCTTATATTTGGTGATTTTTAGTATTAAATGGTTTTAAATCTCTCTGTGGTGGACAAGCTTTGTTTTGTTTCAGCTGTTAAGTTTTAGATTGGCAAGCTGCTTTTACCTGTCTGTGGTGTGTTTTTACCTGGATTTACTTTCCTGTTTTGGAAAGTTATTTTTAAACTCAGAGTTTTTGTTTTAACTGACTGTTATGAGACTTAACAGTATTAAAAGCTGTTTTAAGTAATTGAAAACTTTTTTCTTGTGGAGAAATTGTATTCATTTTACTTTTTGGGGTTGATACATTTTTTAAAGTACTTCTTATTGTGAAAAAAATGACTTTTAAAAACTTTAAGTTTTTATTAGCTTTTGCTTCTTGTTTTCTCTGGGAAAGAGGAACCATTTTTAACTTGACAATAGAACAGGCTATTGGCCTCATGGCCGGTCCTTCTCCCAGCCACAAAAAGAAAAGCTAAGCATATAGCCTTTGCCACCACATCAGGCTTGCAATTTACCTCAGCCACAGATGTTTGAGTCTGCTGTGGCCATAGCCTATTCCTCAGGTCACTCGTTTTTTACCCAAGATCCTTGTGGTAAGCCACATCCTCACTGTCTGTTGAGGTCCCCTCAGTGGAAGGGAGAGTCACACTTGGAAAAGGAAACAGGGAAGACTTCTCTGTTTAGTCAGAATACTCTGCCCATCCCTGGGGAAGCTGCTGCTGCCTCCATTAATAACTTTGCTGTCAAAAAGAAACAGAAAACTAAACATGCATCTACTCCTCCTCACATTTATTTAGACAGGAATAGTTTATTGGGTCTGACTCGGGTTAATTCAGGATATTGATCCTTATAAGGTGGTTTCTGGTAAAAGAAAGAGGGATACTTGTACCCCTTTTTCTATAGAAATTCTAGATTACATAATCTGAATCTGGACAGTAAAATGAAAGTACAGACAGGGTTTTCTCCTTCATTTTCTGAGTCAGACTTAGAGCAGAGCTCTAACTGTCCCTGTTTAGAGTTTCTCTTTTTCCAGAATGTGCCTATGTTTTCAATGGTGAGTTTTCTCAGTCCCTCTGAAAATACTATGAGCTGTTACAGAAGGAATTCTCAGTACGTTCACCCATTCCTTCAGTTCTGTCAGCTTCAGAGGACGCCAAGACGTGTGTGTGTGTGTGTGTGTGTGTGTGTGTGTGTGTGTGTGTGTGTGTGTGTGTGTGTGTGTGTGCGTGTGTGTGTGTGTGTTTGTGTTACTGCCTGCAATTTTCCTGATAGTCAGCCTGCTGCCCTTAAAAAGGAAGATAGGATGTATAAAGTTCCTCAGCCTTTTAAGTTTTTATACATTCTTCCCAAACCTGACCCAGCAGCAATAGCTTTAGTTAACCACACTGCTACCAAACATTTACTTAAATCCAGTCTTACTGTTTCTAACAAGGATGGGAAGATTACTGATAAGTATGGGAAAAAGTGTAACCTTCTGCAACTTTCATTTTCAGAATTTTGAACTGTGATGCTGATATTCTAAAGTTTATTTAGACTAATTGTGAAAGTATGAGAAATGTTGTATCTGCAATTTCTTCTTTTGAGGAAAAATCTCTGTTAAGTAATTTAGTTTCTTCTACTGTACAAGTCACTACTCATTGTTTACAATGTGTGTATGTCTCAGTTGATACTTCTTCCAGGGCTATGGCCATTGGTACTGTTTTGAGGTGGTTTACCTGGCTGCATTCTCAGAACCTCCCAGGTGACGTGAAAATGAAATTTTAAATTTTCCTTTGACAGAGATTTAGTTTTTGGTTCCAATGCTGCAGAGGTTCTCAAAAAGTATAACAAAAGGGGTAAGTTAATATAGGGAATCTCTGAAGATTTTTCATCTCTCCTTTTCCAGATTTTCTAAAGATTCTCAAACCCCTCATCCAGTTTGTAAAAAATAACTAAATAAACAGTCTCAACAAAATGTGGGTAAACAGATGTTTAAGAAGAAATTGCAGGGGGCTCCAAAAAGAATTTAAGACCCACTCCAAAAAATGCAGTCTAACAAGTTAGAGTGGCTATTTAAGAGACTTTATTACCACCTCCTACTTTGTTAGCCCCCTTCTCTTTCAGAAAGTCTGAATCTCCACTTTTATTTTTGGCAACAGGTTGTTTGAGGCAAGTGGGTTCTGAATATCATTCGTCAAGGTTACAGATGGCAGTGGGAGGAAATCTCACCTTTTCATGGGTGAATTCCTCATCCATCAGACCAGACTCCTTTATTTACCCCTTTTCTTTAACACATGCTGTCTCAGGGAATGATAGAACCATTTCCTCATTTCCAGGTTGGGAAAAATGTATTCAAAGATGCTTTTAGTGCCAAAGAAAGAAAATGCTTGGAGATCAGTTCTGGATCTTTCATTCCTAAACTTGTTTGCAAAAATGCCCAAGATCAAAATGCTGTTACAACCTGCTACCTCTTCTTCCTCATTTAAGTTTCCTGGTAAGGCTAGATTTAAAAGATGCTCATCTTCACATCCCTTTTCATCCAGACTATGGGTGTTTCTTAAGGTTTTGTATGTCTGGATTACATTGTTAGTTCTCTGCCTTACCCTTTGGACTATGCACTGCACCAATAGTGTTCACAAAATGTCTAGCTCCAGTTATATCTCATTGCAGGCTAGATGTATCCACATTTTTCAATATATAGATGACTTGCTTATCTTTGCAGAGTCTTTTTCAAAGTGTCAGGAATCCATTACTTGGATGAGAGATCTATTAACAAAAGCTGGGTTTCCAAGAAAACATTAAAAAGTGTTTTTGACTCCTTCACACCAGATTGTGTTCTTGGGGTGTCAGTTAGATGCCTCAGTTCAAAGAGCATTTCTTCCACAGCCAAAAAATATATCTATCTCTAGATATATTTGTAAGGTTTTCCACTCAGACTTTAGTCACTACAAGGGAATACTTAAGGATTTTAGGTCTCATGACATGTATGCTTTTCATGATACCCATGACAAGACTCCATATGAGAAAGATACAATAGTATTGGAAGTCTCTTTGGTCCCAACCCCACCATCACATGTATTTTCTAATTCAAGAACTGGGGTTTGTCAGAATAACAATAACAACAAACTTTGCATGGGGAGCAGTTTCAGAACTGATAAAAGTGCAAGGTGTGTGACACTAAGAAAAGAAACATGCACATAAAGAGATGCTTGCCATGATCAAGGCAGTCAACTCTCTGAATCATCTTCGGTCCCCTTGACCTCAGTCAATAACAGTTGGTACATCAGAAAGCATGTTAGCTTAGGATATAGTTTCACAGCACAGTCTCACTCTCTAGGTATCCTATGGTGCATCGGAGCAAAACTGTGTGGCAGACAAGCTGAGCAGGACAAGGGCAGATTCTCAGAAATAAAAACTAGATCATAGGGGTCTTCCAAGACTTGATCCATCTGTGGTAGTTCCTCATGTAGACCTTTTTCCCCTTATCTGAGCAATCAGCTGATAAGGTTCTACTCCAGGACTCCTCGGAAGAAAGCCTGGAAGACAGATGCCTTTTCTTTCCTTTGGACAGGAATATTCCTGTATGCTTTTCTACTCTTTCTACTGATATCCAGGGTATTTTTGAAGATTCAGAAGGAATCCAACAAGATCATTGCAGTGACTCCCTTCTGATGCAGGCAACAGTGGTTCTCCCTTCTTTTGATAAAAATGGCCAAGGGCAATTACTACAATTTCCTCAAAGACTGGATCTACTCATACAAGAACAAGGGTGTTTGATATACCCCAACCCAATTCACGTTCAAGTGACTGCCTGGATGATAAAGTCTTAATTCCCTTTAGGCACCTGCTTACTGAGGGTGTGCAGCTGTTCTAATGGAGGCAAGAAAGCCTGCTACTAGCAAATCAGATATTAGCAAAAGGAAAATACATTCTAGTTGGTGGCAACAACATAACCAGCACCCATTCAGGGCTAGTATTTCTCTGGTTTTACAATATCTATATGCGTTACTGACCTATGGCCTTTTTACTCCTCCAACAAGGTTCATTTCTTGGCCTTTTCAGCATGTCTGCTCATGGAGCCTCCTCTTTCAAAGCATCTTCATGTAAAAATGTTTTTGAAAGGGATTTTGCATAAAAGAGGCCACCAAGAAAACCGGTGGCCCTCCCTGGGATTTTAATTTTGTGTTACAGAAGCCAACGCTTGGCTCCATTTGAACCAGCTAATCTGGCTGACTTGAGGTTCTTAACATAGAAAACACTTTTACTGATTGCTCTGACCTCTGTAAGAAGATTATTGGAGTTGCAAGCACTTATGATGAGTCAACCATATCTTATTTTACACAGAATCAGGGTTTCTTTGAGAATGAATCCATCTTTTATGCTTAAAATTGTTTCCAAGTTTACTTTAAGCCAAACTATCCATCTCTCCATTTTCTTTCCTAAACCACAAATATGGGAGAATGGATATTTCCAAATAGTTGTCTAAGACGATCAGCTTTTGTTATACTCAGTACAACAAAACTATTACAGGCAGGGTCAAGGCCTACTCTACCAGGTCCTTGGCTTCATCAGTGGCTTTTTGAAAAAGATTGGATTCTAGAAGTATTGTAGTAGCTGCAACTTGTTCCTCTATTCATACATTTACAAGGCATTACAAGCTTGATTTCTTCTCTAGAGGCTCTTAGACCCTTCCCCTTCCACCTCCTAAATGTAGTAAGCTTTGCAAAAGCTACTGCAGGAGTAATCAATATGCTGAACATAGTACAGCTGTGTAAGTAAACTTCCAATAACAGTAGATGTTCGAATAATTAGTGCTGCAGTAGCATCTCTCTCCCTCCCATCTCCCTCCATCCCCCTTATTTTTTGGTAGATTGTTTATACAAGGGTGTAGACACTTATTTTTTTATTGTTCCTACCATTGTCCTTTCAGAGCTCAGCCTCCCTCCTTTTGTTGGCATGAGAGCTCTGAAGGCTTTAGTGCCCAAACCTATCTTTTTAGTCAGCTCAGCTCAAGCTGACAAACAGTTTTGGTGCGTGGAAGGTTTCCTAAAGTTTTGGAAGCTGGCTGACTGTTATATGCTATGCAGGATGTAACACATATAGCTAAGGCTACTGCAGCAGTGATCACTGGAACATGTACTGTTATGGTAAGTTTACTTGGACAACTGTACTTAGGTTCATAGGTAGGTACTAGGCTATTGGCTCTAGGGCCTATTTAAGCCTAGCCAAATGATATCCTGGCTTTTGCCACCCAAGAAAATTATTTTCCTGTGCCCCTGTCAAGCAGAGCTGCAGAATTGATCCCTGGGGTGAATTTCCTATCTCCCATCCAACCATCAAGATTTTTCTTGAAGAGTGCTAATAAGGAGCTTTGTTTGATATAAATAGGTAGTTTGTCCCAGAGTATGGGAAGTCTCTGGGATAGGAATCTATCCTTCCAGCACGTTCTGTTTATTGTGGTAATAAGGTTTAGGTCCCTAGAGTGTGTAGCTCGGAGGGATTGGGATTTCTTTAAGTGGAGCATGTCCATCAGCTCTGGGTTTGACATAGCTTTGTATGTTAGGCAGAGATCACCTCTGAGTAGGCGATATGCGACAGAGTAAAGCTGGAGTTTTTTGAGACGGTTCATGAGGGCATCTGTTTGAGGCCGGTAATCCTCTTTGTGAGGTATTTCTGTGGCCTTTCCAGTTGTTGTAGATGTCTTGTGAGGTACATACCAAAAGGGGCATTGTACTCTATAATGGGTCTAATGAGTGATGAGTAGAGGGGAACAATGACCTCTTTTTTCCTGGATGAGAAACCTTTTATGATGAGGTGTGCCATGTAGAATGATTTCCTGACTACTGGGGCAATGTGATTATCAAAGGAGAGACTCCTGTCCACCTGTGTCCCAAGGTCTCTTATCACACTTTGAGTGTTAAGTAGACTACCGCCTATGTGGTAGTTCATGGGTACAGAGTTTTTACCAAAGGGGATGACAATGCACTTTTTGGCATTAAGCTTGAGGCCATGGCTTTGACACCAGGCATTTGTCTCAGTGAGGCCCTTTTGTAGGATGTCCAGATCGTTAGGAGTTTTGATTATGGCTCCTAGTTTGCAGTCATCTGCGACCTTTGCTAGCCAAAGACCTTCTGTGTTAGCCTGTACTTGCTATTAATATCTGTTCTGTGTTAAGAAAAATACTAGTGATAGTGGGCGATTTCTCAGTTGAAGTGAAGATTATGGCTATTTTTACCTGGGATAATTTGTTGCTTGTTAGATGTGGACCGGGTGCAAATTTGTCCTGTAACTTGGTTTACAGGTCATGGTGGCTTGTACTGGATTACAGGAGCAGCATATCATGTGCATACATTATTATTTCAAGATTTGGTAGTTCTACAGAGAAATGATTGACAAGGCAGAGAAGAGTAGGGGACCTAGCACAGACCCTTATGGTACACTTACAAAAGTTCAACATTTTGCAGAAAATGTACATGGTTCTATTCATAGCATCTCATCTCATGAACAACTAATGTCACAGATTTCACTGTGTTGCTTGACCATCTACTTCAGTACTCTGCCATTTATCTGAACTTTACATGCTGATCTTTTCAAGTTTTGTTTTCTGTCTGCTCTGGATCTGTTTGTTGAATATCTGAGGCCTATTGCTATCATCAAATGTATATTTGGGGACACTTTTACCATTTTTCTCTGTCTGATTACATTCTGCCTTGGTTTGTCATCTTGATTTGTCACTGTTTCTTGAGTATAATGTCTGGGTGTTTAGGGATCTACTGCTCTGTAATAGACCTACTGATTGTATCGCCATAACTTTTCTTAGTTTTTACAAAGACTATTTTCTGTATTTCTTACTGTTTTCTGTTCATCTCCTTATGATTTAATGTTTTCTTTGTTTATACTTGAATTTTAATATTATTCCTGATCTTCTATTTCACCTTTGTTTACTCGCGACTTGTGTTTTAACGTTATTCAGAGTATTTTACTGGAGGGACTTCCTTCTACTTCTCTCTGCCTTTTTGACTGCATTTGTTTTCCTTGATAGATTTTTCTAAAGGTGCAGGCAGCACCAAAGCCTTAAAAAAAGACATTGCAACAGGTGCTGTTTTCACTTGGGCAGTGAGGTCGTCCAGCAGGAGGAATGTGTCATCAGTTATTCTACCAAGATGCCACCATGGGGTAAGATGTCCTGGGTTGCTTGTTCTTTGGTTCTACAGGACATACCTGTGGTTCTTGATGACAGAACAGATAGTCTGACAAATTCCTTCATTCTGCACGTGGATGCTGTTCTGTAAGGCTAAGCTGACTTTAATAAGCCAGGAATTATTTCTGACCTGCTGTAGTGTTGCAATTTGACATTTATAATGGAGACCTGTGCCCACACAACTGGGGCCAGAGTGTTACATTTTAGCATTCTGTCCTGTGGGTGACACAGGTGTCTGGTGGATCAATCAACTACTTTTTGTATTTCATGGGCACAAAAACAAATTCTGGGCACCTACTCAGACCACTCATCAGTATCAAAGCTGCTCCTTTAGGAGTTTACTGACTTTTTATCACCTTTGTGTTGTCTAGCCCAAACTGATTAATTCTAGGTAATTCCTACAACTGTTTTAATCAGGAAGGACACGACCCCTATAAAAGAATTCCATTGCAACGCAGAGATTTGGGTTTGCTTAGGTTGTTACCTATGTGACACATCACTCTTTCCATATTCTGGATTTGATTTTTCAGCCTGATATGTTGACTATTGACCCAAGCATAGAGCTGATCTTTAGGTCTGACCACTGCCCAGTGTAGAGTGTAGTATGTAGTAGTAATTCAGCTCCCCTGTTGGGTTGCTCCACTGACCATGAACTGGTACAGTGTTGGAACATTAATTATGGCACCTGTAACATTCTTTATCCTTATTTAGAGCACTCCTTTGTGGAGCTCACAACAAATATCTCACATGTATTTCCAACAATAGGGCCCTTACTTCACTTCTGGATCTTGTTCTCCATGTTGTGTATGTCCCATCTACTTAGTATATCGTGAACCTTGGAATATGTCTGAGTTATGACCTCTTCACAAGACTGGGTGAAGACTTAGGCACCAGTGGCACTACATTTACACTTTGGAGGACACACTTAGTTTGGAAGAGCATTATGTCTTATACCATACTTAGATCTTTCATTAGAAAGCTGCTTTTCTTTTCAAGGAGATTTCTGCCATGGCTAGCTGACTGGCTGAACCCTTTCATGTGCTTTAGAATATGTGCAGTACAGCTTATTTGACCACTTGAAAGGCAGTTTCACCTGAAGAGTGCCAGCCAGCTGCTTGTTTTTTTTTTTGTGGTTAGCATCATCTGCATTAGGAAGAGTCCATCATCTAATACATTTTATGAGGAGGATACTGATCAGGCTGGTCTGTGGAATTAGGTTTCTTTGACTAGTTTCAATGACTTTTTTCTCTATTTTCAAGTATGTGGCAGATGGCCTCTGGCTGGGCCCTTGTCCAGCCAGTCTTGTTATTTCTTACTTGAGGATCTTGTGTACAGTGCTGACTTGGATCATCAGATACCCTTTTATAGGTTCATAGGTATGTACTAGGCTAATGGCTCTGGAGCCTTTACAAGCCTAGCCCATAGGATTAACCTGGCAATGTGCCACCCAACCTTAGTTCCCAGTTCCTCTGTCGAATAAAGCCACTGGAGTGATTCCTGAGGTGAATTTTCTATTTCTCATCCACTCATCAAGATTTCTCTTGAAGAGGGCCAGTGAGGTGCTCTGCTTGACATGTATGGAAAGTCTATTCCGTAGCATGGACAGTCTCTGGGTTATGAACCTGTCCCTCCAGCATGTTCTGTTGATTGTGGTAATGAGGTTGAGGTCTCTGGAGCATGTGGTGTGGTGTGGAGGGATTGGGATTTCTTCAGATGTAGCATTTCTAACAGAGCTGGGTCAGACATAGCTTTGTATGTCAAGCAGAGATCACCTGTAAGTAGGCAATATGAGACAGAGCATAGTTGGGAGTTTTTTAGCCTGTCCATGTAGGACAAATGTTTAAGGCCTAGGATCCTCTTTGTGAGGTACTTTTGCACCCTCTCCAGTTGTTGCAGGTGTTTAGTGAGGTACATGCCAAATGGGGCATTGTGGTCAATGATTAGCCTAATGAGAGAAGAGTAGAGCGAGACAATGACCTCTTTCTTCCTGGATGTAAAACCGTTAGTAATGAGATGTGCCACATAGAAGCACTTTCTGACCACAGTGGCAATGTGGTGGTCAAAACATAGATTGCTGTCAACCTGTGTTCCCAGATCTGATATAAATGCATTCTGTGTTCAGTGGACTACCATCGATGTGATAATTCACGAGAACCGGGTTTTTCCCAAAGGGGATGACGAGACATTTTTTGGCATTGAGCTTAAGGCCATGGTTCTGACACCCGTTGTTGGTCTCAGTGAGGTCTTTCTGTAGGATGTCAACATCACTTGGGGAGTTAATAGTAACTCCCAACTTGCAATCATCTGCGAACTTTCTCAGCCAGAGTCCCTTAATGTTGCCCTGGACTTCAGAGAAGTAGATACTAAACAGGAGAGGACCCAGGACTGAAGCCTGTGGGACTCCACTCATGACTGGTTGGCAGTCTGACTTGGAGTCAGCTACTTTCACAATGTGGGTTCTACCTGTGAGCCAGTTTGCAACCCACCTAGTGAAATAGGGGTTGATGCCTAGCTTAGTGAGTTTTTCTATGATTCCCGAGTGGGGAATGGTATCCAAGGCCTTGGCCAGATCAAGGTAGGCTGTATGAACCACATTGCCTTCATCCACAGCTCTGGTGAATGACTCAAAGAAGTTGACCAAGTTGAGCAGGCATGATCTACCTTTCACCAAACCAAACTGTGTGGGATCCAGAGTTTGGAAATTCCCTATATCCTTGTTTATTAGGTTCATGATGATGCATTCCATAGCTTTGCATATCAGACTCATCAGGTTAATGGGGTGATAGTTCCCAGGGTCTGTTGTCATTCCTCCTTTGTGGAGAGGGATGACTGTAGCAGTGCACTATTCGGTAGGGACAAAGTCTTTGGTGAGGCTGTGATTGAACAGGGCAGACAGGTGAGGTGCCAATTCACTCTGTAGTTCATGTAGAACACAGCCAGGGATATTGTCAGGTCCTATAGAAGCTGCATTCTTGGCCTTGGACAGTGCTGTTTTAACCTGTGCAGCAGTAATCACAGACTTCTTGTAAATATTTGTAAATCAAACAACAGGGCTGGGAACTCTCTTTTTTCTAATACTGTTGGAAAATCCTGGAACCTTCTTCCTTGCAAACTTTCCTCTGTTCCCTCTATATCACTCTTTAAAAACAATCTGAAACTTTTCCTCAGAACACACTGGTTGTGCCGCTGTACTAAACCTGAATGATCTACTACCTTTCTTACTTGGATCTACCTACTCTCCTCTTCTCTGTAGTCCTGTTCCTTTTCTTAGAAACAACTGACCTAGACCTTTCTAAATATTTTTACTCACAATCCTCATAATTTCATTAAGGGGACTAGTTTTACTCTTACACTGTATATTTCAGCTCCTACTTTTTTTTCTTTATGCCAACTTGTTTACTATTATATTGTTTAACTCAGCTGCTATCTTTTTACATGTTGTATTGCAACTACATTTGTATTGTACTAATTGTACCTGTATATTTAGCACTATGCTATGAACAAACAACCTCTGTGATTATTTCCCTGTTATGTACCTGCAATGTTCAATATACAAATTAATCTTTTGTATAAGTGATTGTATTTTGCTTCCTCGGAGCTTAACTCCCTGGGCCTCTACTGAAAATGGACATATATCCAGTTAGACCAGCCCGGTCTACAAATGTAAAATAAATAAAATAAATAAATAAATAATACTGGGTGCCTGGCAATCTACTAGTATTGTGACTTGTCCCTTGATGGGAGAGGGGTAAAGTTGGCAGTGAATCTGTCGGCCAGTATATTGGCAATATCTGTTGGCTCAGTATAGGAGGTACCATTGTGCAGTAGCTCAAAGCAAATCTGGGTATTGCCATGGAGATTCTTTACATAACTATAGAAGGCCTTGTGGTTGTCCTTACTATCTGCTGCAAATCTGTTTTCATAGCTAGCTTTACAGGATTTGATAAGGGATCGCAACTTTTTGTTGAGGGTGATAAGGGAGTTTTTCCAGTCTTGGGACTTCACCTTATTCCACATCAGTTTCCTCCTTGTGTTGTAGAGTTTGTTTATGGCAGAGGACCACCAGATTGGCTTCCTTTTTTTTGGAGGAGAGTGTCTTAGTTCTATTGGGTATGGCGAGATCCATGTATTTGTGTACATGTTTGTACAGTACATTGGTGTATGATTTGGCAGTCATGCAACTGATCTCCATTTGCATGGGTGCAGTGAAGTTACCAAATAAAAAGCCAGCACCTAGATGTATGAAGTTAGCCACCTCTTTTTTTAGGAGCCCAAAGTTAGCTTTGGAGAAGTTTTTCATGGCGGTTACCTTTGGGGGGGGGGATGTGGATTTCAAAGGTGAGTAGTTTGTGGTCGGATCTAACCAGGGAGGAGTTGACTACTAGTGTAGACCAACAGTCACCCATGTTAGTAATGACCAGGTCAAGGATGTTGCTACCTCTAGTGGGGGTAAGAATGAGCTGGTCCAGGATACTGGAATTAATGAATTCCAGGAAAAGTTGGGCAAATATATTGGTACATGAGTAGTTTTCCCAGTTAATGGAGGGGTAGTTGAAGTTGCCCAGTATAAGAGTGTTAGGATGGACCTTAATATTGTCCAGGGTGCTTAGGAACATGGAGTGTGATTCTTGGGACATGGATGGAGACATATAGCAGGCTACGACCTGAATCGCTGTCTTACCCAATGTTAGCTGCACCTGAAGTATCTCAGATGCATTATATTGGGTTATCAGTCTAGAGGTGTATGCATCCTTTTTGAATATGGAAACACCACCACCTTTGGAGCTTCGGTCCAAGTTCTGAGGCCGAAAGGTGTGGAATAAGTTATAGCCTGGTAGTGCAATAGTGCTTTCTGCTGTCTTGAACCAGGTCTCTGTTATGACACAAATGTCAATGTTCTCCATTTTAAGGAGTGCTTCAGGCAAGTGCATTTTGAGATTTAGACTTCTAGCATTGAGCAGCATGCCCCTCAGATTGCATTTGTTTGTAGCTGTTACGGTGGTAATTTGGTGTGTGGAATACCACCTAAAAAAGGCACTATAGGGGTGGCAAGAGCCTTGGCCAGTATCCGGAAGCCCAGGGGTGACAGATGCAGGCCATCTCTGACAAAGCATCAAGGTCTGTCAGTCATGTCATTCCAGGCAGATGGATACTGGATCCCCTTAGAATGACACCAGAAACTTAGTCAATGGTTGAAATCAATCATTTTCTGCTTGTACTGTGGTATCATTCTGGGTGATGGTAGGATGCTGCTCAGGGCTAGGGTCATACCCGCCTGGGCTACATAATCCGAGAGCTCATCCATGTCTCTTTTCATGTAGTCAAGAAAGGTACATCTCAGGTCATTTACACCCACATGTACAATGACAGAGTCATATTTGTACCTGTTGTTGAGGGACCTGAGTGCATGTGTTATGTGGCAGATCCTAGCACCTGACGGGAAGCTGACTGTTACTTTCTCCTTATTTAACCTAGTGAATTCTTCAAATAGGATCCTGATCTTAGATCAGTTGTCTTCATCCTTGTCTAAAAATGACTTAATGACACAAACTTTTAATAAACACTTACTGAATCTTCATGATCTTTACAATTATCATCTTATCTCAAGCCTACCTTTTCTTGGTGAATTTTTGGAGAAGGTGGCTAATCTGCAGCTTGATTTCATACATAGTGAAGATGATTCTGCCGATTAGGATCCTGTTTGAAGAGAGACATGATTGAGCTCTCAGAACGTCACAGGCAGGTATGAGCCTAGCACTGAACTAAATTCCTGCTATGACAGTTAGCACTAATACAGAACTTACACTCAATCTGTGTAACAGAATGAAGAAAATTAGGCAGCGTATCTATAAAAGAACAAAAGTTACATGCTGAACATCTATAGGTTCCTATGGAACCATCAGCGTTTCTACCTACCTCACGACGATTCTTGTTTTTATAACAGAGCTGTCTTTTAAGTGATTTTTTATTCTTAAAAACAAAACTGGGCTTTTCCCCCACCACTGTCTTAATCTCTTCATCGAGATGCAGAACAGACCAACTGGACCTAACAATATTAAGGATACCAGTGTCATAGCAGGAATTTAGTTTATCTGGCCCGGTTATTGAACTCATTAATGTGGATAAACGTGGAGGAGATCTTAAGAATTTCACAGAAACCTGTGAATTACACTGGATAATAACATTGCAGGCAGACAAGCCTCCTGGCTTGAATGGAAGAGTTTCTATTAAACTTGTTTTAAAGTCTAGGGCTCTCTTTAAATGAGTTTTTACTATTAGTTGCATTGTTTTATTGGTTGGTTTGAATTAATTGCATTGATTTATTTGTATATCAGCTAGTAGTTTGTATACTGAATTTTATGGTCTGAAGAAGCACCATTTTATTGTGTGAAAGTGCTTACCTATTTTATTAAATTATGTGGACTTTATGCTCCTGGTCTTGTTTCTGTGCTTTATTACATTTTTAGTATTTTGCTGGTTTGATAGAATAGTTTATTCTGTGGCGGTTTTCTTTCTACCTCTTCAAATGCAGTTTGGATCAATGGATGGGGCAATTGCAAATTCAAACCTGGGGTAGTGCCTATATTTCTTATGGATAGGGGCAGTCTTTAAGATACTAAATGCATAGGCACAAGTCCATGCCATCCTCTTGCCCATGGGGGCCATATATAGGGTAAAATAGTGTTATACTGGCTAGGCTTGTAAGGGCTCTTAAGCCATTAGCTTAGTAATCTCCTATGAACATATGAACTTATTTCTATAATTTATTTTAGCCCAGTTTTTAAACCCAACACATTACTGATACTGCCCTTATTAACATCTCTCATGCCAGAGAACCAAATATTTTACTCGGTACTGACCCTCTTTTGTTTATTTGATTGCTGAAATAGTCTACCTTCCAGTGCCCAGTAAGCCCATTCATACCCTTCTAGAACCTCTGAATCAGCACCAGGGGTCAGCTCACCGAGCTCCTTCCTATCATGGATTACACTGTGCCAAAAGGCAGCATGAGGGTTCTGTGAGCCATTTGTTCTGTGCCAGAGCACACTACCTTCACCATTCAAGGTGGAGATTGGGCCCATCCCCTTCCCTAGGAGGAGAGCTGAAGCCCATTCACTCCCCAGACTGAGCACACAAGTCTAGTCTCTTATAAGAGGTAATGGCTGGAGGGTAGGGAGGAAGTTAGTCATTGTGTCAGACTTCCCTAGCCCTCTGTAACCCCTGTCCCTGCGGATAACTGTTGTAAATGTTGTAATTGCTGACTTGCTTTGAGAAATGCTACAGGCTTGCTACATCACTACTCACTCCATCCTCCATCCTCCATGCCCACTCCCTCCAGTTGCCATGGTACTAATTGAGCATGGATTGACTGGGTCACAATTGGAGGTTCATGCCTCTGTGAGACAAGAGTAGAGTCAGTATTGATCTTTCTTGATGTTACATTGGTCTTTGATATGGTTGATCACAGATATTTTTAGATCAATTCAAGACTTTTTGTGGAGTCTCATGAGTTGTTCTGGAGTGGCTTGCCTCCTACCTAGTTGATGATCCCTGAGAGTTTTGTCTATTGTAAGTTGTTTGTATCTCTAACACCTGTAGTGTGGAGTTCCACAATATTTCATTTTAATTTTTAACATCTTTATTGAATTATCACTTAAAACATAGGCAAACGTACATTCACATAAAAGAAACAAACCATATTAACATATTCACAGTTGTAAACATTATACGTCACATATATTATTTTATATACTTATCTTCGATTCATCTTTACATAAATTGATCAATTCCTGCCTTCCATTAAAGTTCACTCCTCCTTCTTATTATTCTAATTACTCCTTAGTCCTCATTATTCTGCTTGTATTTTTACTACAGTTTCCATTTTTTTTCTATGTAATTTGTCCCTACCCCTTTCTAAAGATCCCATTTCCAATTATTTTACTTCTTTTACATATTCAGTACTTCGAAAACAGTTGTTTTGACTTTGATTTCCATTTTCTAGCAGTTGTTTTTTTTTTTTTTTTTTTTGCAGCAACCAGAATTAAATTTAAGAAGTCTAAAATCTAGGTAATTCAGATCCTGTATCCCAGCTCAAAAGAAGCATTTCCAGAGTTGCATCCATTTATTCTCCCAACATTTTTTAACAGAACACTGTAGGGAATTTTTAACGTCTGCCAACTCATTATACTCCCAGAACATATGTTCCCAGTGACCTCTTTTTTCCACATCAGACCTCCAACATTAGCCATCTAGCTGAGGAAATAGTCTTTGGAGTTTGCTTGGGGTATAAAAATACTTATCCAAACACTTCCAAGCAAAAAAATTCTTCTAGACTTTGTTGCATATTTGGGAGTCATACATATGTCCTTCCATTGTTTCCTTGTGAATTTCTTATCCAGTCTCTCTTCCTAATCTTTTCCAACCTTCTCTAATTGATTTCTATAGTTATCATGTGGTCATTTATATGCCCTACTAATTTCCCTTTTTAGCAGCAGCTTCTTCTGTTCTAGGTTCAAATAAAAACTCTGTTAGAGCAGGTCTTTCACTTAGGACTTCCCTATCCCTTTCTCTTTGCCTGTACTCAGATATCAATCTCTGATAGGGAAGGCAGTCTCTAGCCTGCAGTCCAAATGTGTTATTGGCTTCTTCCCATTCTGTTACCATTCCCTCTATAGTTATTTGTTCCCAGTACCTTGGTTCCTTTTCCAGTTATCTCCAATAAATTCCAGCCCCATCTTGCCTAGTCTCTGTACTCCTAATTGCAGTCATTCCTATCCCCAAAATCTCCTTTTTCTATTCTCATGTTGGCTTAGTTCTTTGAATACATTTTGCTACTGTATAAATATAATATTCTGTGAGACTGTTGTTATTCTCCTTAAGGATCTGCACCCACAATCCTACTCTGTCATTATTTTGTAAATTTCTCCCCTGCTTTAGCATCTCTTTTCACTCTTAATTATAGCTTTCTGCTTGTGTTTTGTATTTGATCCTTAACTGTGCAGCTCTAAATATCCCTTCAAATCAGGTAATCCTAATCCACCTTGTTCTGCTGGACACATCAATGTCTCCCACTTAATCCTTGCCCTTTTTGCCTCCCAGATAAAATCCTTCAACTTTTTATTGATTACTGTCTACAACTTCTCCTCTGGTAGATACAAGTATGCCTGACCTGTATATAAAGCTAAAGGGACGAAAACATTTTCACTGCTTGCATCTTGCTACCCATAACCATAAACAAGAGCTTCCAGTTTCTCAGTTTTTGTATGATCTTTTGTTTTAGTCTCTTCCTACATATCCTTAGCTGCCGTCACAGAACCCATTTTTAATCTATGCTGCTAAATTCTTCATTTTATTGTGTCCCCATAAAAAATGGGTATTACTGGACCAATTCACATATTGGTACATAGTTTACAGTTGTAGCCTTTATTTTATCTTCATTAATTTTATATCCTGAAAAGACTTGAAACTACCTAAAGATGTTCCACAACACTGAGATATCCTTTTCTGGTTTTACCAGGTACAAAATAATATTGTCTACAAATAAAGCCAACTTTTCTTGATTACAATACCAATTATATCTTGAATTCCTGAGTCCCTTATTTTCTCTGCCAATGGCATTAAATATAAAGCAAACAACAACGGGGAAGGAGGACACCCCTGCCTGGTTCCTCTGTTCTGACACAACTTGTCAGAAATAAACCCTTCCATTTTCACTTTTGCCTCCAATCCCTCATATATCCTCCTAATTAACCTTATTATTGTGTCAGGGAATTACAAATGCATCCATTGCCATATTCATGAAATCCCAGATTATTCTGCCAAATGCTTTCTCTACATCAAGACCAACCAACAACAGTATTTTCTTACATTCTGCTTCCCTCTGGATTATCATCATTCTATTAATGTTGTCAAATGTTTGTCTACCCTTGACAAAACCACATTGATCTGTATCTATCAACTTTGGTAAGATTTTGCCGTTATTTTAATAGTTACAGCCACCACTGCTTTCTTCCAGGTTGCTGGTGCTTTTCCTTCTTTGAAAATATTGTTAAACAACACCTTCCAGATCCTTATCACTTTATCTTTGGTTAATTTTCATTCTAGTATTTTACCTATCCAATCTCAACCCAAAAAAAGTAATTCTTGCTCCATGATGATAATCCAGCAAAGTCCTTAATACTTCATCCTTAGATACTGTTTATGCCCATATTAAATCACCTCTAAACAGCCTGTAATGTACCGAATGTAATTTAAGATCCATTAAGCTTTCCCAATATGATTTATTTCTAATTCTTGCAATCATTTTTTTGTAGAATGTCTATATTTTCTCTAACGTCTTCATATTCAAGATGTATATACAGAAAAACCCAACCTGTACTGTAATACTGGTTCTATCATTGTTTTATATATTGGTAACAGATCTTCTTCAGTTCTTGAAGATATTGTCCTTAATATTGTTCTTATAAAATACAATATTTTCTTACTGTTTCATCCACATACTGCTGGAATCTTAAAGTACATTCCATAGTAACTGCTAAATCTTTATATCCCTCTACTCTTGTTAAAATATATTATCATTTATAGCATATGGACAGTATATATTATTTTCTCCCATATATATGACCATACATTTCTTAGTATTAAAATCTATCTTGTGTTCATAAATGAAACAGAAAGCCTGTCTAACTAAGTCTGCAAGGTATTATGAATCTGTAATGATGTCATCATTAATCTTATTTTGTATTGTCAAAAGATTTGGGGATCAAGAGACACATGATTGGAAAGAATATCTTCAGCAATTAAATTTGGAGGCTTGTCAGCACCCTGACTTGAATGACAGAGATATTTTTTTTTAAGAAGGAAGCTTTTGAAACATTGAAGTAGATTTGTTAGGTAATGAGATAGGTGTGATACCCAACCAATCACCACTGCCACTAATATGTGATGCCCACCATTGCTCACCAATATGTGATGTCCCCACACTGGGCCAGTAATCAAGGAGCCTGAATCCTCACTACTGACACTGGAGAGGAACGTTTACTTGGAATACAAATAGATATACTCAGTTATTACAGATGCAGACCTGTCTGCACCAAGCACAATTTCCCTTAAGAGCACACAGGGCACACACTCAGCCCAGAGTCTGGGTGTCTCTATCTGTCTCCTTCCAGGTCCCCAGTAAGACTCCCAACTGGTACAGATGCAGAGTTAGGTCCTCAGCCAAGTGCCCAAGCCAAGTCCTCCACCACTCTCTCTGTGAAACCAGTGCTTCTTGTCCCTTCTCCAAGTAGCTGACACTTACGCACTTTCAGATTTGATTTACACACACACACACACACACACACACACACACACACACACACACACACACACACACACACATCCTGGGAAGGCTGACACAGGTTTACTAGCTATGTCCTCTTCTGTACAGACTATAAGGTAGTTATCACTGCCACCAAGCCTATAAAGCCAGCTACCTTAGGCCCTTTCAAGGGTATCCAATTATACTATGTGAAATTAATATTAATACAAATGGTAGTGTTGACTAAACAGCCAGGCTTTCAGGAGTGGCCAGAGTTATCACCAAATAAATATGTGGAAATACTCTCAAAGCTTAAATATTCTCTAAACAGACCAGCCACAATGAAAAGTTTAAATCCATTTGTAATAAATAATAAAAGCACATGAAAGTACTAAATATCTATTTAAATAAACACCAGAGTTTCAGTCACAGGGAATATTAAAAATAACACAGATGGAATGTTTCACACAGTTGTAGAAAAACAGTATTTCTAATCTCACTATATTTTTCCTTACTAATCTAAAGACATTACTGTTCTCTGGTTAAGTTATTCACTGAATAGTGCAAGACAAGATAATTTGGGTAAGTGGTCCTTGTTGCCAGATCCAAGACAGAATGCAGAATGCTGAAAGCAATTTCCTACTAATATCTAAATATCATTTCAGAGTTGATTACACAATGCCATCACATCTGGTCATCTGACTCTGTTTCCCACTCTCACCAACACTAAGACGTTCACAGGATTTTAGCACCTACATGTTACCATACACACAGAGTTTGCTCAGATGTAGGACAGCTGCTGGAAGTCATAAAAAACATAAAACCATTTTGCTCTTCCTAAGGAGCTGCAACCTATTCTCTAGCACAGACATTGCATTTCTGGCTCCCTTCAAAACTGTGGGATAACATCTTTATAGCTTAACCCATAAAGTAATTTAATTTCAGATATATTTTAAAGTTTGCTGCAGCTGGATTGTGATTAACCTCTGCTCTGCCAGTGTCCTCTGTTGAAACATATACATTTGATTCAGTTACAGAAATACATGTACATTTCTTTGCTGTCCAACAGGGAGCACTGTTGATACATTTTAACACAAGCAGATGCATTTTAACACAAGCAACTTTTCAAATACATTTTTAAACATAATCATCTGTACAAATCAGTTTGACAAGTGACATACAATTCTTAACAAAATTCTAGCTAGCTGGGATGGCATACATTATACATCCACTGCCCACTTCTCCTGCCATGGCTGGCAGTACCTCGTATTGTCACAGTATGTTATATGATTATTATAAAAGTGCATAGTTTGTTTTATGCTTTATCTGATTAAGTTCCATCGCTTGGTAACGGAGGTGTTTACAAAGTATAACGTTTGATATTTTTTTACAATTTGTTTGTTTATTCCTTTGTTTATGTTTTACCATTGTATGGTCGATTTGATTTGGAAGCCTTTGTTATTTTATTTCAAATGATGGTTAATCCTAGTGCACAGAACATCACGTCTACTGATTTGTATTTTCCAGTATTAGCTTTGAGTTTTATACTTTTTGATACCTCTTCAGGACTGTTTGATAACAGGGAAGGAGTTGTCAATTGGATCACCTGTAAAAAATGTCCTAGTGTTTCAGGAGCAAATGGTTCCATCCCAGTGGATGATGTCTTTTTGAGATGCTTGTCTCTGCCATTGAACCCTTTTCTGAGCATTAATGCAAGTAAAGGTTGCCATTGAACTCTTTTCTGAGCATTAATGCAAGTAAAGGCAACATGGAAAATAATTTATTTGCTGAGTTTTCTTATTTGGGGAGAGTCTTTCTTAAAGTGAAAGAGACTGTAGTGGAACATTTTATTTTTGGAGTTGTTTTGAAGTTTCACATGTCTCAAAAGGGTTAAGAGTTCTAAGGATAGCTATAGCCAATGGTTTACCTGTAATTTTACTAGACATTTGGAAAATTGTAGCTAGCTCTGCTGGTATACTTTATAGATCCACTGCCCAATTGTGAATGAAAAGACAGTTCTACATGGTCACCTGATGTGACCATGACAGAACAGTGACTCATGATCTGACCAGTCAGATTAAATTGCAATATGCTAAACTGAAATCTGTTACTACTGCTAATAACTTTGAGCATAAGACTGAATTTATACAACGGAAGTTGATTTCAGAGAATGAAGCTCAGAAAAAGAAGCTCAAAAAATCTGAGTATGATCATTTAGATTATGAGAACTAAGTGCTTTTTAAGAACTATAGCAGTGATGCCTCTGAACCATCGGGATTCAGCTTAGAGCAGCTGATGGCTTGTTCAGTTAGTTGTAATCAAGAGTAAGTTGAGGGTGTGTGTCATTCAAAGTGATTGTAGAATTAGAACAACAATAAGTTATATAATGATTTTAATGCAAATAATAATGGTAGATTTTCACAGGCAGCAGCTCTGGATTTTCAGAGGATTTAGGTGTACTAGGAGAGTAGTATAGGCAGAAAACTTGGGTACAGATGCAGCTTAGATGGCAAAGGGCAATCAACACCAAAGTTTTCAAAAACAGCAGTGGAACTCCACGTGGAACAACAGGAGACGTTAAGTATTTTGTCTAATCCTTTGGACTGTTCTTTTAAAATGGTCAACCTTTCCAAATTGACTTTGAGTAAATCAGAAATGGGTCTTTTAAGTTAAGGTTGGATGCATGTGTCTGCCAAAAGGGCAGATGTCAAAAAACTATTAATTGTTTAAGGGATTTTGTGTGCAAGCTTAATTTTAAATGCTCTTTTAATTTTTCTAACTTCAGTCGTGTTGAATTTAG
Organism: Protopterus annectens; assembly: GCF_019279795.1. Classification (NCBI taxonomy): domain Eukaryota; kingdom Metazoa; phylum Chordata; order Ceratodontiformes; family Protopteridae; genus Protopterus; species Protopterus annectens. The sequence continues at coordinate 1,069,657,329 of NC_056732.1, forward strand.
GAAATCAACTGTTTACAATCAGTGATTATAGCCGGGTTTGAGGCTTTTGTTATGATGACTAAAAGGGGTGTTAGAGAGTTGTTTAAGAAAAAAACTTATTGTAGGTTTTATAACCTTACTGTTTCCAAAAAAAAGAAGCTTTTTGTAAAGTAAGTAATGATTTTGAGCTTTTAATTACAAAAGCATACAAATGAAGTATACTGGTTTTATTAGATGCTATAGATTATGAAGGTAGTAAGCATGAATTGTTGAGTGACAAAAAGATCTACAGGGGAATGTTTTGGGAATAGATAGTTAGATCTTATAGATTAATTGATTCATTTATAGAAGAATGGCATGACAGACAATAGTTTGTCTGAATGTTTCAATATAAGATCTCCCAAAGTCAGTCATATTTTTGGTTTGCCCTGTTGCCATACAGGGGAGCAAGGATGAAGCAATGGCTTTATTTATTGATAAACATTCACAAAGCACTGTAACCAAGAGCAAAGCTTACTTATGTTATTCTTTTCATTTTATTAGAAGCATAGCTGATTTGCAGCTATGTGAGATTGACATTGTAGTCATGACTGATATTGTTTATTTATATACTGTCATTCCTAATGATGAAGGTTTGGACAAATTGCATAAAGTTTTACTTATAGTGAGTCTTTTTTGTAATAGAAATGCAGACTATTTAAATAGGTTTTGGATGTGATTCTTTCTTATATATATTTTTTTTCAGTTTCACTCCCATTTTTACAAACAGACTAATGTGATAGCTATGGGGTCAGCTATGGCACCTAGTTAAACAAATCTGTTTATGTCTAGCTGGAATGTGAAACAGTTTGTAAGTCTAAATACATGAAATATATTGCACTTTACAAATGCTTTCTTGATGACATTTTGATGTGTCAAAAAGAAATTAGTCCCTGTTATTGAAATTTACTAATTATTTAAATATAAAGCAAATTTTTTTATCTTTTATACTTGCATATGATCTCAAAGTAATTCTTATTTATTTTACACCCAATGGCTTTGAAAAAAATATATAGTGAAAGGGCAATGTATCACAGTCAACAGGTTGACCGAGGAAGACAGCTTGATGATGAATGTCAAGGTCTGTGAAAGTTTTTGCATACAGGTTACCTGAGTGAGTTAATTAATAATGCTTATCTTAATGGGACAAAGGTGGTACAGCGGTAGCGTTGTTACCTCACAGCAAGAGGTTCTCCTGTTTGATTCTCGGCTGGAGTGCCTTCTGTGTGGTGTCTGCATGTTCTCCCCGTAGTCGAGTGGCCTCCGAAAGACATGCGTGAATGGGCATGCCTTCGCTAAAGGTTGGGTGTCAGGCTGGCAACTCAGCTCCATAAAAATAAAAATTGACTGCCAATCATTAACGTACCGGAGTTCCGCTGTGGCGACCCCTAACCGAGAAAAGCCGAAAAGACAAACATCTTAATGGGACAAAAGGTAGGTTTATGACATTTAAGTCCTGTAGGCTAGGTAAGGAAGGCAGTAGTGAAGTGGCAGTTATTAACACTGCCAAGAGTTTTAGCACTTCACTTGTGCTGTAAAGTTCTTTTGATGAGAGGAAGAGCAATATAATGATAAGAAATAATTGGAGATTTCTTAAAAGCTTTCCTGGTATCAGTGCCCAGATAGATATGGCACCAATATTCATTAGGAGAAGAGGAACCAGTCTCAAAGATATTTTTCAAGTTAGCTTGAACAACATGTTTGGTAATCAATCTTATAAGCCTACTGTGATGTACAAATGCCTGGCATATAATTGTTGTAAATATATTAATACAAATAAGTTTATTTTGATAGAAAAATTGTGGTTCCCGGTTTATTCAGCTGTAAATCCAAACCTGTTTATGCTGCTGTTTGTTCAACATGCAGAGCTTTTTATATTGGTAGAACTTCAAGAGAACTAGCTCACAGAATTTATGAGCATATGCATGCAGTAGAGATGAGAGCACTCACAAGTGTACTAGCAAAGCATGATTGTGCTCGTAATAATAATAACAAAGTGTGTTTTAATTTCATAGTTATTGATTCAGTAAAAAAAGAACTGGGCAACAGGTTTGATGACTAAGAGGCACTTGATTGGAAAGAATATGTTTGACAATTATTTATTTATTTATTTATTTTACATTTGTTGACCGGAAAAGTCCGACTGGATGCATGTTCATTTTCAGTGGATGCCTGGGGAGAAAAGCTCCACAGTTACATTTTAAGCAAAATATAAGGTGTATACAGAAGCATTCAAATTTACATCGTACCAAACTTAACATTGACTAGTAACATAGCAAAGCTTAAGATTTTACATATTTACATAGACTGAACAAATCTTTTACAGTTTTAGGTTGAGGCATTACATAATGGTGAACATTGTTAGTAGGGGTTGCATTTTTTGCTTTATACAGTTGAACTTGTGAGCAGGTTAGCCACAGTAGTGAGTATAGCAACAAAGAGAGCAAAGGTTAGACATAGTAAGGGAGTATAGTAGCAGGAGAAGAGACAGAGATGGGAAATTGAATAACAGGTTAAGTAAGAAAAGTAGGAGGAGTAAGTAGAAGTGTAGAGTAAGAGTAGAGGTGTAAAGAGAAAAGTGTAGAGGATAGATAACAGAGTGTCCTAGCAGTGACATATGGGTACTGATTAAGGGGTTAGAATTAGAGGTGGAACTGGAAGGAAGCTAGAGAAGTTGCATTCTTCTGATGATGAAGGTGAAGTCATAGAGAAGAGTAAGGGGAGAGGGTGGGAGAGGAGGTGGGTCAGCCAGGTGGGGAACATGTGCATATCCATGTGTGCTTTAGGTGTTCTTTCAGGAGTATATTAAATGTAATCTTTGAGCCTGCTGAGGTAATAACAGTAGGTAGGGTGTTCCAAATTTTGCCTTTGTAGTTAAGGAAGAGGGAGTCCCCTACTGTGTTGTTGGTCTCGGTGACTTTGATTAATTTTTTTGTCGCTAGACCGAAGTTGTCTAATTTTATCTTATAGTTCTAGTAGATTGGCCAGATATGCAGTTTTGTCTGGGTGTAGTAGGAGATTATGGGCAAAGGAAAGTTGATGATAATTTAGGGGATTAGGGAATTCAAGCTAGCCAACTTGTTTTAGGGAATGGTGGCAGTGTTGGGCTCGTTAAGGCCCAATTAGACTTGGAGGCTTGTCGACACCCTGGTTCACATGGCAAAGAGAATTTTTAACTTTATTTTTAAAGAAGAAAGCCTTTGAAAGATTGGATAAGATTTGTGAGGTCATGTGATAGGTTATATGACTGTTATAAAAGTGCCTGGTATGTTTTATGCTTTGTCTTATGAAGTTCCATTGTTTGGGAATGAAAGTGCTTGGAAAGTAATAAACTTTGATATTTTTATGGTTTGTTTTATTTATAAAATTTTTGGATGCAGCAATTATTTGTAACTGGCATTGTTGTCATAAATATATCAAAAAGCACAGGTTCTACTACTGATCCTTGTAGGATTCCCCTATGTGTACTGATTTTTCTGGATTTAAATCATTTAATCTTAACACTCGATTCTCTTCCAAACAACTTCCTCTTAATTTGACATCTAATAACATTGCTCATTTCCTGTTTTTGTATTACTTGCATATTTGTGTCCTGTGATATTGTGTTGAAAGCTTTGGCTAAATTCAGAGATATAGCATCTATTGAAATTTAGATATCCAAAGCTTTGACACCTAGTGAATCGAAAGAAGTCACGCTGTGGTGTAGGAGTTTCCCCAACTAAAACCATGCTGATTAATATCTTCACTTTCCCTTTTATCTTCCATCGATAGCTGCGACACAAATCTCTCAAAAAACTTTTAAAAATATATGCAAAACTAATAGGTTCATAGACTGATGGTTCATTTGTAACTAACTGTTCCCTTGTGGATTAGAATAATTATCACCTTTTTCCAGATTGAAGGTACAAACCCCTGTTGTAGTAGTTGTTGAGGTAAATATTATAGGTTCTCAATGATATTACTTGTAATCTTACACAGGAAAAAATAGTTCACCAAGCCCAGCTTCAGAATGAATTCTTATTTTACTCTGAGCTTTGTCCACCATTTCTGTTGTCATTATTAGGCATCATCAACTATCTCACAATTCTTTTCAACTTCTCTTACTTTCCTTACTTCTCAAACAAATCTACAGAGATAGCACTATATCTTGCATATGTAAATTCTTTGTTTTTAATTGATACATTTTCAATTATATTTGTATTATAATGTATTACAGGTTTATAAACATCTTGTCTTTTACCTTGGAAGCTAAGTTAGTTTCATTCTATCTTTTCCCCTTTCTCTATGTTTTTTCTGTACATTAGTGATGCCATTCAATACTGAATTTTGTTTTGAATTGCGGGATTATTCTTCTGCCTTCACCAACAGTCTTTCTTCCTCTTATATAATTTTTTTGTCTTTTGTTCCACCAAGGTACATTATACTTTGCACTTATTAGTTTACTTTTATTTCAGATATAAGTGTTTATACTAAGTAATCTATTTTATTGCTAAACATTTTCCAATTCTCCTTTGCTGCCTCATTTTGCAGTTTGATTTCACATTTCTATTCAAGTAACTATTTACTGTATCAAATATTTTCTTTTAATTAAAATCAAATCAGCATTTTCCTAGCATCATAAAGGTTTGTGTTTATTCGTGTCTCCCATTTTCATTCTGTGCCTTCATAGGTTCATAGGTAGGTAATAGGCTATTTGCCTGAGGGCATTTATAAGCCTAGCCAGAGTGTGTCAGCTTTTGCCACCCCATTGATTAATTAACTGAGCCTCTGTCAAGAAGAGCCAATGAAGTGATCCCAGGGGTGTATTTTCTGTTACCCATCCACTCGTCAAGGTTTCTCTTGAAGAGTGTTAGTGAGGGGCTCTGCCTAATGTAGTTAGGAATTTTGTTCCAAAGCATGGAGAGTCTATGTGACAGGAATCTATCCCTCCAGTATGTTCTATTTATTGTTGTGGTGAGGTTTATCTCACTAGAGCGAGTGGCTTGCAGTGACTTGGATTTCTTTAGGTGGAGCATGTCCATCAATTCTGAGTTGGACATGGCTTTGTAAGTCAGGCAGAGATCACCACTGAGTAAGCGATATGCCACTGAGTACAGCTGGAGTTTTTCCAGTCGGGCTGCATAGGACATATGTTTGAGACCAGTAATCCTCTTAGTGAGGTAAGTGTCTTGTGAGGTACATCCCAAACGGGGCATTGTACTCTATGATGGCTCTGATGAGTGATGAGTAGAGGGGCACTATAACCTCTTTATTTCTAGATGCAAACCCTTTAGTAATTAGATGGGCTACATAGAAAGATTTCCTAACTACTTTGGCAATATGATTGTCAAAGGAGAGATTGCTATCTACCTGGGTCCCCAGATCTCTTATTACCTCTTCTGTATTAAGGGGGCTGCCACCAATGTGGTAATTCATGGGTGCTTTCTTTTTCCCAAACGGGATGACTATTCATTTTTTGGCATTTAGCTTGAGACCATGACTTTGACACTAGGTGTCCGTCTCAGTAAGGCCCTTTTTGGACAATGTCTGTGTCAGCCGGAGAGTCAATTATGGCTCCCAGTTTGCAGTCATCGGCTAACTTGGTTAGCCATAGTCCTCCTGTGTTTGCCTGTACTTCTGAACAGTAGGGGTCCCAGGACCGAGCCTTGTGGGACACCACTTGTGACTGGTTTAGAGTCGGACCTAGAGCCCGCTATTCTTACCATGTGAGTTTTGTCTGTAAGCCAGTTGGCAACCTATCTAGTGATGTAGGAGTTTATGTTAAGGTTCATGAGTTTTTCTATAATTCCCCAGTGGGGAATGGTGTCAAAAGCCTTGGCGAGGTCAAGGTAGGCTGTGTGAACTACCTTCCCCTCATCTATGGCCTTGGTGACTGTCTCGAAGAAGTCAACCAGGTTTAGTAGGCATGTTCTGCCGTTAACAAAACCGAACTAGGTCGGGTCAAGTGTTTGGAGGTTCCCAATGTCTTTGTAAATGAGTTTCCTGATGATGCGCTCCATAGCTTTGCAGACCAGGCTAGTCAGGCTTATAGGGCTATAGTTACCAAGGTCAGTTGTGGCCCCTCCTTTGTGGAGCAGAATAATCGTTGCTGTATGCCATTCTATGGGCACGTAGCCTGTGGAGAGGCTGAGGTTGAACAGTGTGTTTAGGTGGGGGGTTAGTTCGTTCTGTAGTTCATGCAAGACACAGCCTGGGACACCATCTGGCCCCATTGACTCTGTGCTTTTGGCTTATGAAAGGACAATTTTCACCCATGCGCCTGTGATTTCCGGGACACTACACTTTTCCGATACTGTTGTGGGCCCCTTTGGGGGTGAGAGGGGGTGAAGTTTGTACTGAATCTGTCTGCCAGGATGTTGGCAATATCAGTGGGTTAAGTATATTTTGTGCTATTTTTCACTAGCTCAGAGCAGATCTGCGAGTTGCCACTTAGATTCTTGACATAGCCAAAGAAGGCTTTGTGGTTATCTTTCGAATCCTTAGCTATTTTTCTTTCGAAGTTAGCCTTGGAGGATTTTATGAGGGACCTTAGTTTCTTACTGATATTGATCAGGGATATCTTTCCTTCTTAGGATTTGCTTTTTTTCTGAACTAGTTTCCTCCTTCTATTGTATAGCCTGTTTATGGCTGGGGTCCACCAGACTGGTTTCCTTCTCTTAGGGGAGTGAGTCTTGGTTTTGCTAGGGATGGCACGATCCATGCATCCTTGTAGGTGCTCATAGAGTGCATTTGTAAAGGTTCCTGCATTGTTATCCTTTAGCGTGGGGGCTGTGAAACTTACCACCTCTGTCTTAAGTAAGGTGAAATTTGCTATAGAAAAGTTTTTCACTGTGGTTCCCTTGGTTGGAGGTGGTGATGTGGTGTGGACATCCAGAGTGATTAGTTTATGGTCTGATCTAACTAGTGATGGGTTGACCTCTGGTGTGGAACACGTTACCCATATTAGTGATGACCAGGTCCAATATGTTTTCACCTCTGGTAGGGGAGTTTACCAGCTGATCCAGGGCATTTGAGTTGATAAATTCCAGGAAGTGCTGGACCTGGGAGTTTGTACTTGAGTAGTTTTCCCAATTAACGGTAGGGTAATTGAAATCGCCCAATATCAGGGTGTTCGGTAGGACCTTCATGCTTTCCAGTGTCGCCAGAAAGGCAGAGTGGTGGTCCTGGGTCATGGAGGGTGATCTGTAGCAGGCCAGAATTTGCATTGCAGATTTGCCTGATGTTAGTTGCACATGGATGATCTCGGAGGTATCATGCTGCGGCATTAACCTGGAGGTGTAGGTATCCTTGATGAATATGGATACACCCCTCCTTTTGTGTTTTGGTCCATGTTCTGTGGCCGAAATGTGTGGTATGAGTTTGTAGCCCGGTAGTGCCAGGGTGCTCTGTGGAGCCTTGAACCAGGTTTCAGTTACTGGACAGATGTCGACGTTCTCCATACTGAGGAGTGCTTCGAGCACGTGCATTTTGAGATTTAAACTCCTGGCATTGAGTAGCACAACCCTCATTTTTTTATTTGTGCTGTTTACGGAGGTGGGTTTGACTTTTGAGCCTTGCCTGAAAAAGGCACTATGGGGGCAGCAAGAGCCTTGGCCAGTATTCAAAAGCCTAGGGGTGACAGGTGCAAGCAGTCTCTTGCGAAGCAACGAGGCCTGTAGAGCATGTCGTCCCAGGCTGACAGACACTGGATCCCCTTTGAATGACACCAGAAGCTTAACCAATTGTTGAAATTAATAATTTTTTCTTTATACTGCGGTATCATTCTTGGTGAGGGCAGGTTGCTACTCAGAGTCAGGGTCATACCCGCCTGGGCGACATGATCAGAGAGCTCTTCCATGTGTCTTTTCATGTAGTCCAGGGAGGTACGTCTCAGGTCATTCACACCAACATGAACAATGACAGAGTCATATTTGTACTTGTTCTGGAGTGACCTGAATGCTTCAATACTGCAAATGCCCATGTTTCCTTATAATACAGTGTGTAATAAATTATTTCTTATATCAAATTTAATATATTGGTAATGATTTTTTTAAAAGAATCAGTACTCTTTCATGTAACTGTTTGGGAGAATTCTGTTATCATTCTGTTGCTACTTGCCAATGTAAAGATTTAGAAAACTATTCTTGTCCCTTTACATCCTGATGTAGTCTTCTCTCTCTCTGACTCTCTCTCTCTGTCTCTCTCACACACACACACACACACACACACACACACACACACACACACACACACACACACACACACACACACACACACACACACACACACACACACACACACAGTTTCCTTCTTTGATCTATATTCTAAGTCACTATTTCCAGCTGCAATTAATATCTCTTTAATATTAGATTTTGGATTCAGCACAATTCTCTTAAGACTTTCATTTATGTTTCTTAGTATAACACATCAAGCAGAAGACTGTAATGGGATCCATTCTTATTCTTGGTATTAAGTTACTCACTCCCCTTTCATGGAATCACCTATAAGACACACTTCATTTCTTTGCATGCTTTTACCCTCGTGCTTCCTTACTTCTGGTATTGTTTTATTTTTTACCTTCAAGCATCCTGAGGTACTACACGTAAACAAAGTATCTAACTCCAAGACTTTAGAAATGCTACTCTTTGCTAGTGAGTTGCTTCATCATTTCCTTTTTGTTTGTGGCTAATTTAAAATATTCATCACTTTCTTCTCATATATTTTTACTCACTTTTTGTTTTTCTGGACTACACACATTGGTTTAAGTTTACCACTTGTACTATCTCTATAAATTGAGTTACACTATGTTTATATATAGGTTATTTTATCATCTCCACACTTTGTCGTTTTATATCATTTTATGCTTGTCTGCAGTATTATTAATTTCTCTGTTATCTCCTTTCTACATTTTACTACATTTACTTCTATCATATGTAATGCCTACGTAGTCCAAATGCATTAAATGCCCTATGTAATGCCTACATAGTCCATATGCATTCAATTGCCCTACAAACCAAAGTTGTGCATGCAATTTTACAGATTTGTAAAATTCCATCTGTTAGATTCACCAACTTCAAAATGTAGACCCCTAAGATGAAAATTCTGGGAAATATGCCTCAAAATATTAAAAATCAGTAAGAGATTAGAGAAGCAGCCTTCAACACTTAGAACAAAATCTAAGCAGTTCAGAAGGCCACGAAGAACCACACTCCAAAGACGCCCAAAAATATGTAAATGCAACTTTTATTTTCACATAAGCACTCAGGTACATCTTTTTCATCCACAGACTTCATCAGATGAATTAACACAGGAAACAGAAAAAAATAGCCCACTTATACCAGTGATGAGTTTTCGAATTCACCAGTCGGCAGTCATCATCAATTAAAGTCATGAATATTCATGAAACTCTAACATCATACACTCAAAACACTATGGCTAAAAAACACTTCTAACAAAGTCTATAACATCAACACAGAATTGTGTCTAACATCTAAAATCCTTAGTCAAAAGACTACATTTGAATTTAAATGCAATTTAAAAACTGTTGGAAAAATACTAGTAAAAAAATATGGGTACTTTTCCGTTATCGGGGCAACAGTTCTAACGAGCTAGCAATAGTGGGCATGCTTGGCTGTAGACTATGTGCGGCAACCAGAAATCCAGCCATTACTTAGTGAGCAAACAGTAATACAACTAAAGAAAGCAGGCAATATAAAATTGCAAAAAGCAATTAGACTGAGCAGCCAGCCTGCAAAAGCTCTGTTAGGACTTCTGCAACTAGACATCAGTTTAACAGGTAAGCTATGTCTTGCCCTGTTTATTCAACCTAAAGGAGCAGCACAAGCCTTGTAAAAGCAATTAGCTCTTTCGGACCGAAATTTAAACTTTGCCTACCACTTTGCTAGTCACCACCCACTTTCTGACATCGCTCCTGACCAGTTCTACAGTCCCACCCATGACACCAATTTTCTTTACATTCATAGATAACCCCCCCCCCCGTTCCAGTCTTTTTTTGCCCCCTGTGGAGTTCAGTGCTGTTATTTTGATAACCTGTACTTCATGTCGATAATGTATTCATATTTATTATTGCAAATTCCAATCTTTTAATACTGTATACTTTTACAGTAACTGAAATTGCTGTCAAAGTTATCACTTTCAGTTATTGAAGCTAAGGATACATGTGTGCAATAAGGAAGACGTGGAGGTTGTTTAGAAATTATTTAATATGCTTTTCTCATGTTCCTAACCATCATTCTTGTTAGTGAATGTTTACAATTTCATGATGACATTATGCAGAAGATAAATTATTAGAAGACTGACTAGGACTTTAACACTTTGCTCTGTCTTTTTTTTCTGTTTTGCGACAGAGAGCAGTAATGGCTAAATGCCACTACCTTTTCCATATTTGTGGTTGCACTTTTTTTTCCCTCATCAAACAGGAGTTCTCAGTTCATCCATGAAAGGTGAAAAGGGTGATTTTCAGTGTGTTTGTCCATTTCACCAGTAAACTGAGCTTGTATTCTCATGTTAATGATCAGATAGTATAGCTTTACTGCAGATACCTCTTTTTGAGAATCTCTTCTGAAAATGTAAACCGCGTCAACTGTTGCCCCGATAACGGAAACGTACCAAAATATGTTATAAAATACAGTTTGAAAAACAGTTTAAAAAAGGCTCAAGAAATACAGGATTGTCTCCATCTGGTGACCAAAAGGCAAACTACACATACAAAAATAATTAGAAAAACAACAGTAAAATGAAAACCTAATGTCCCTTGTACTTAGGGTAATTTAACCATCTATCAACAAAATTTATAATTTTGTGTATGATGTACATAAACCAAAAAGATACGCACAAAAATTCTTTTGATAATAAAAAAGAAAACTTGTATATTGTTCTATATTATAATTTTGCGGCCCACAATTTTAGAAGGGGGCAATGGAATTATTCTCATTGAGTCCGGGGGGTCTACTAGCATCCAGGGAGATCTGCCAGAACAATTATCTATATTCCAAGCAGGTTTCCCAAGGACCACCCCGGACATAATCAGAAACTTTCTCAAGAACAAAAAATAGAAATTTTGCATCACTACAAGATAGTGTGTGTTTATACAAGGCTTTCCTTTCATTGTTAATCCTAATATCGTACATGTGTTCGTATATACATCTTTTGAGTTTCTGCTTAGTTTTGCCTACATAGAATGCTGAGCAGGCACCACATGTAACTAAATAAACAACCCCAGTTGTGTTACAATTTGAAACACCTGTCCACTTATTTCTCTCCCCCTGCACTCCAAGTTTACAGAACCTGTGTTTAAAATGTAAGAACATTGTGAACAGGCACTGCATTTAAAAGTGCCTGTTCTTTTGAGATTTTCCTTAGTGGGTGCTTTAACCCCCTCAAAAGGTTCTTCCAAATTTCTTCCTTTTTTGTAAGTAATTTTCATGGGGCAATTTTCAAAACAGGGTAGGTCAGTAAGTACCTTAAACCTGTCCCAGTCCTTCCAAATAATTTCACCCACCAACTTGGAATCTTGATTAAACTCAATAATAAGTGCTTTCATTGAGGCATCTCGGTCATTACCAATGTCATTCTTAGGTTTATAGGTGTGTACTAGGCTAATGGCCCTGGAGCCTTCAAAAGTCTAGCCCATAGAAGTGCCCTGGCATAGTGCTGCCCGGCGTTAGCTTCCAGTGCTTCTATCAAGTAGAGCCACTGAAGTGATCCCCGGGGTGAACTTTCTATTTCCCATCCATTCATCAAGAGTTCTCTTGAAGAGGGCCAGTGAGATGCTCTGCTTGACATGTATGGGAAGTCTATTCCAGAGCATTGGCAATCTCTGGGTTATGAACTTGTCCCTCCAGCATGCTTTGTTGATTGTGGTAATGAGGTTGAGGTTTCTGGAGCGTGTAGTGTGGAGGGATTGAGATTTCTTTAGATGTAGCATTTCTAACAGAGCTGGGTCATACATGGCTTTGTAAGTCAAGCAGAGATCGCCTCTTAGTAGATGATATGAGACAGAGAATAGCTGGAGATTTTGAGTCTGTCCATGTACGGCATGTGTTTAAGGCCTAGGATCTTCTTTGTGAGGTACTTTTGTGGCCTTTCCAGCTGTTGCATGTGTCTAGTGAGGTACACACCAAATGGGGCATTGTACTCAATGATTGGCCTAATGAGGAAACAGTAGAGAGAGATGATGACCTCTTTCTTCCTGGATGCAAAACCCTTGGTAATGAGATGAACCACATAGAAGGACTTTCTGACCACAGTGGCTACGTGGTGGTCGAAGGAGAGGTTGCTCTCAACCTGTGTCCCCAAATCTCTTACAAAGCCTTCAGTGTTCAGTGGGCTCCCATCAATGTGGTGATTAGTGGGAACTGAGTTTTTCCCAAATGGGATGACATTGCGTTTTTTGGCATTAAGCTAAAGGCCATGGTTTTGACACCGGTCATTGGTCTCAGTAAGGCCTTTCTGTAGGATGTCTACATCACTTGGGGAGTTAATAATGGCTCCCAGCTTGCAGTTATTTGTGAACTTAATCAGCTAGAGTCCCTCCGTGTTGGCCTGGACTTCTGAGAAGTAGATGCCAAACAAGAGAGGACCCAGGACCGATCCTTGTGGGACTCCACTCGTGACTGGTCATCAGTCTGACTTGGAGTCTGCTACTGTCACACTGTGGGTTCTATCTGTGAGCCAGTTTGCAACTCACCTATTAATATAGGGGTTGATGCCTAGTTTGGTGAGTTTATCAATAATTCTTGAGTGGGGAATGGTATCAAAGGCCTTGGCCAGATTGAGGTAGGCTGTATGAACTGCCTTGCCATTATCCACAGCTCTGGTGACTGACTCAAAGAAGTCAACCAGGTTGAGCAGGCATGATCTACCTTTCACAAAACCAAACTACATGGGATCTAGAGTTTGGAGATTCCCTATATCCTTGTTAATTAGGTCCATGATGATGCACTCCATAGCCTTACATATTAGACTTGTCAGGCCAATGGGGTGATGATTCCCAGGGTCTATAGTCACTCCCCCTTTATGGAGAGGGGTGACTGTAGCAGTGCGCCATTCGGTAGGAACAAAGCCTGAGGTGAGGCTGTGATTGAACAGGGCACACAGATGTGGTGCTAGTTCACTTTGTAGTTCATGTAGAACACATCCAGGGATATTGTCAGGTCCCATGGAAGCTGCATTCTTGGCCTTGGACAATGCAGCTTTAACCTGTGCTGCAGTAATGCTGGGTGCCTAGCATTCCCCCGGTATTGTGATTGGTCCTTTGGGGGGAGCGAGAGGGGAAAGTTGGTACTGAATCTGTCGGCCAGTATGTTTGCAATATCTGTTGGCTCGGTATAGGAGGTATCATTGTGCAGTAACTCAGAGCAAACCTGGGTATTGCCATGGAGATTTTTGATATAACTATAGAAGGCTTTGTGGTTGTTTTTAGTGTCTGCCACAATTCTGCCTTCATAGCTGGCTTTAGAGGTTTTGATGAGGGATCTCAAGTTTTTGTTGAGGCTAATAAGGGAGTTTTTCCAGACTTGGGATTTCACCTTTTTCTGCAACAGTTTCTTCCTTCTGTTGTAGAGTTTATTAATGGCAGGGGACCACTGGATTGGCTTCCTTTTTTGGAGGAGAGTGTCTTGGTTCTGTTGGGTATAGCTAGTTCCATTCATTTATGTACGTGTTCATAAAGTGCATTGGTGTATGATTCAGCAGTCATGCATCTATTTTCCATTGACATGGGTGCTGTGAAGTTAGCCACCTCTGTTTTTCGGAGCCCAATGTCAGCTTTGGAGAAGTTTTTCATGGTGATTACCTTTGCAGGGGGTGTGGGTGAGAGGTGGATTTCTATGGTGATTAGTTTGTGGTCAGATCTAACCAGGAACAAATTGACTATTGGTGTAGAGCAACAGGTGCCCATGTTAGTAATAACTGGGTCAAAGATGTTGCTTCCTCTAGTGAGGGTAAGAATGAGCTGGTCCAGGGCGTTGGAATTGATGAATTCCAGGAAGTTTTGGGCCAGTGTATTGGTGCATGAGTTGTTTTCCCAGCTGATGGAGGGGTAGTTGAAGTCACCTAGTATGAGAGTGTTGGGTTGGACCTTAATAGTTTCCAGGGTGCTTAGGAACATGGAGTGAGAGTCTTGGGACATGGTTGGAAACTTATAGCAGGCTACCACCTGAATCGCTGTCTTACCCAATGTTAGTTGTACCCAAAGTATCTCTGATGTGTTATGCAGGTCACAGCCTTAACTCTCTCAGACAACTGCCAGGCACATTGTGCTTGAACATTGAAATGTTTGCAGTAGAACAGCAAGAAGGAGTCTATGTTCATGACTGGTTTAACATGCTCCATTTTTATGTACCTCCTCTCATTCTTCATATGATAACTGCAGGCAACTATTTTATTCGCACCCCCATCTGCCCTATCTTGAGCATCTCCAGGTAGTTATGGACATATCCCTACATCAGGTGAGCCTTCCAGTTTTTCACAGGCAGAGCCCTATAGTTAGTAAGTCCTAGGAATAGGAACTGAAGACTTATGCAATGAGAGGCAGAAAAGTGCTGGAAGTCATCATTCAGTGGTGGCACATCGAGATCCTTAGCAGAGGGAGTGACATGTAATATTGTCAGCATGCATGACACATTTAATTATATATATATATATATATATATATATATATATATATATATATATATATATATATATATAATATATTTGTATCTGTCATTCTCCCTTCTTTACATGTTGTAGCCTGCGAAGTACTGCATGGTCCAGACCAGAGGCCATGCAGGGAGTGCTGAGCCCCACACCTTCAGCTAGATTAGGATACTTTATTCGTGATTACTTTAGCCAAAAACTCCTGCTGGCCCTCCTGGTGCACTAGATTGGCAGCACAGGTAGACTAGCTGTCTCTCCTGGGCCAGCAAGTTGGCACCTTAATGTGCTTCTCTTTTGCACAAATTTTACCATATGTTAACTGCGTACAAACACCACTTTCACCACATTAAACAAAGAATCTTAAGTATTGTAGATGGTAATATTTTGAGGCATAATCTAAGCAGTTCAGAAGGCCATGAAGAACCACACTCCAAAGATGCCCAAAAATATGTAAATGCAACTTTTATTTTCACATAAACACGCAGTTAAATACGTTTTCATCCACAGACTTCATCAGATGAATTAACACAGAAACATAGAAAAAAACAGCCCACGTATACCAGTGATGAGTTTTTGAATTCACCAATCGTCAGTCATCATCAGTTAAAGTCATGAATATTCATTATATTCTGTCATCATATACTCAAAACACTATGGCTAAAAACATTTCTAACAAAGTCTATAACATCAACACAGATTTGTGTCTAACCTCTAAAATCCTTAGTCAAAAGACTACATTTGAATTTAAATGCAATTAAAAAAATGCTGGAAAAATACTAGTAAAAAAATATGTTATAAAATACAGTTTGAAAAACAAAGTTTAAAAGAGGCTCACAAAATACAGAATTGTCTCCATCTGGTGACCAAAAGGCAAACTACACATACCAAAATAAACAATAGTAAAATGAAAACCTAATGTCCCTTGTACTTAGGGTAATTTAACCGTCTCCCAACAAAATTTATAATTTTGTATATGATGTACATAAACAAACAAAAAATACACACAGAAATTCTTTTGATAATAAAAAAGAAAACTTTTATATTGTTCTTTTATTATAATTTTGCGGCCCGTAATTTCAGAAGGGGGCAATGGAAATATTCTCATTGAGTCCGGGGGGTATACTAGCATCCACGGAGAACTGCCAGAACAATTCTCTATATTCCAAGCAGGTTTCCCAAGGACCACCCCGGACATAATCATAAACATTCTGAAGAACAAAAAATAGAAATTTTGCATCAGTACAAGATAGTGTGTGTTTATACAAGGCATTCCTTTCATTGTCAGTCCTAATATTGTACATGTGTTTGTATATATGTTTTTTTGAGTTTCTGCTCAGTTTTGCCTACATAGAAGGCTGAGCAGACACCACATATAATTAATTAAGCAACCCCAGTTGTGTTACAATTTGAAACACCTGTCCATTTATTTATCTCCCCCTAAACTCCAAGTTTACAGAACCAGTGTTCAAAATGTAAGAACATTGTAAACAGGCACTGCATTTAAAAGTGCCTTTTCTTTTGAGATTCTCATTAGTGGGTGCTTTAACCCCTCAAAAAGTTCTTTCAAATGTCTTCCTTTTTTGTGAGTAATTTTCATGGGGTAATTTTCAAAACGGGGCAGGTCAGTAAGTACCTTAAACCTGTCCCATTCCTTCCTAATAATTTCACCCACCAACTTGGAATCTTAATTAAACTCAATAATAAGTGCTTTTGTTGAGGCATCTTGGTTGTTACCGATGTCATTCTTGGTGTTATTTACACTTGATGTCAACCCAATGCCAAGAAGGGGACCATATTTTGTCTTCCTTAAATGCTTTATGTCAGTATCAGTCTCTTTCAATTGTGTAGGAGAATAGCCTCTGTCCCTAAATAACTTTTCTAAAAAACCCACCTCGTTGTCAAAATCGGAATCTAGGGATATCATCCTACTTGTCCTTATAAGTTGTCCTTAAAAAATTTAAATTTAAAATTTAGAGAAATCGGAGCAATGTAGGGGGTGGATTGAATTCACTCTTTCTTTTCAGAGAACCCTACCAGTGCATTCACTCTGAAAAGAAAGAGTGAATTTCCCCCTACACCCCCAGTTAAAAGATTTTGAACAGCTGGTTGAAAGGGAAATCCACTCTAATTTCTCTCATTTTAAGAGACATAAATGTAATCTTAACTTCGAAGAGCGTAGGATTTTAAATCAGCTTAGGAGTGACAAACATATTAGGGTTATGAAACCCAATAAGGGTGGAGAGACTGTTCTAATAGATGTTATGAGTTATGAAGGCAAAATGTTGGAAATCCTTGGGGGCACCAACACCTACACTACAGTGTCTAAGAATGAAACTAATGTTGCCTTTAAGAAAATAGATCTTGCCCTTAATGACATGCTTATGAAGAGGCTTATAGACCCAAGTACCTTCAGATATCTGGCTGTACCTAAACCCAGGATCCCAACTATTTTTCGTATCCCAAAGATTCATAAAGACCAACTAGATCCCCTGCTTAGGCTTATTGTGGCTGCAGAGGGTTCAAAAACAGCACCACTGGCAAAGTTTTTGGATAGTAAACTTAAAACCTTATGGGGTACCAAAACTGTTATACTTAAAGATTCTTGGGAATTTCTTAAAGATATTGACACCAGTAGTTCTTTTGAGTCAGTTATTTTTGTAACAATAGACATTAAAGATTTATTTTCTGTTATACCCCACTCTATTGGTATCGAGTGATTGGAATCAGCACTGATAGAAAAGCTTTCTATTTCAGCTGACGACCTGCATGTGTTATTACACCTGTTAGAAGTGGTATTAAACAACAATTTAATTTATTTTTGCGGTGACTTTTTCCATCAAATCAAGGGTGTGGCCATGGGCGCAAATTGTGCCCCCACCTATGCCAACATTGTTTTGGCATGGCGGGAGAAAAAAATTCATTCTGCATTCTGAGTTCAGGGGTTGTTGGTCACACTACAGAAGGTTCTTGGATGATATTTGTTTATTTTGGACAGATATAGAAAGCACATTGTTGGAATTTCTTGAATATATTGAAACTACAACCAATTTTCTGCATTTCACTAGTTCTAGCAACCATGATAGAATGGACTTTTTAGATGTGATGATAGAAAAGGTTCCTACAGGAATAAAATCCAAGGTTTTCCATAAGGAAACCTTTACGAACTCATATTTACATTTTCATAGTGCCCACCCTTATTTTCAAAAAATAACATTTATGAAGGACAACGTATTAGGGCAAGTAGGATGACATCCCTGGATTCCGATTTTGACAACAAGATGGATTTTTTATAAAAGTTATTTAGGGACAGAGGCTATCCTCCTTCACTTTTGAAAGTGATTAATACTGACATAAAGCATTTAAGAAAGACAAAATATAGGGCTCTGCCTGTGAAAAACTGGAAGACTCACCTGATGTAGGGATATGTCCATAACTACCTGAAGATGCTCAAGATAGGGCAGATGGGGGTGCGAATAAAATAGTTGCCTGCAGTTATCATATGAAGAATAAGAGGAGGTACATAAAAATGGAGCATGTTAAAGCAGTAGTGAACATAGACTTCTTCTTGCTGTTCTACTGCAAACATTTCAATGTTCAAGCACAATGTGCCTGGCAGTTGTCTGAGAAAGTTAAGGCTGTGACCGGTAGTTCCTGTGTCACAGAGTTTTATTCCCTCAGCCCTCCTTTGCTTACTGTGTGACCTTGAACAAGTCACTTAAACTGACACTGCTCTTGAGTTGCCTCTGAAAAGAGCCTGTTTGTCCAGTGGTCCTCCCTGTTTAACGAATGGGTATTATTAAATACTGACAAGATAACTGTAACAAATGTGATCACAAAAAATGCAAGCACTCAACCATGAACATCAGTCAAGCTTAGAAAAATCTAAAAAATGTATTATTGCAAGGCAAGACCCCCCACCCATACTTCTCAAAGTGGAGCACAGCACCCTACACCCCTACTACATACACACACACACACACACATATATATATATATATATATATATATATATATATATATATATATATATATATACCATCTTTAAGATCACTGTATCTCAGGGAAAAGAGAAATCTCCAGAATACCACTATTTCAACTTTTAAATGCAAATCCTGCAATTCCCACATTTGTGATATTTGTGATCCTTTATGACAATGATGATTCTTAAGTATGTCAAGCACAAACATGGCAACTGTTAGTAACCATTTATTATAAAAATAACATGTTTTTCAGATTCCTCATTTATTTTTTATTACAGGTACATACAGTACAAGTTTTTATTGTGGGAAAGAAAGTATGAACAGCTAATGAGCAATAACATGATGAAACATTCAAAATGCATTAAATGAAGAACAAAGTCACAATGTTCTACTGTTCATAGGACCACAAACAGAAGTCCGTATGCCACAGTGCTGCATAAAATATGCATTTGCAGTGCTTATAAGTTATTTGGATGCCACACTAACTCATCTGTTGCCTAGCTTGTGTTGCCCTATGAAAAACTTTGATTAAAAGTCTGTTCGTTGATTTGTGACTTCAACAAAAAGGATCAACGAATAGGTATTTGATGATTAGCAAGTTTGATTAAGTGATCTAGACCCCCATTTCAATTGGATGCCACCCATAAACCAGGAATTAATAATACCATTTCAATTTGTCAAGTATTAAAATAAAGGGCAACTAAACTTTAGTTGATGTATTTGTAGTGGGTTGTTTTATGTGTTGCTGTGTTCAAGGGTTATGATAATATAATTTTTATTTATATATATTTTTAATATACTAATAACTCAATTTTAATTTTATTAACAGGTTTTGAAATAACATTTTATATAATATTAGTATTTGTTATAGTTATTTTATATTTTATAGGGTCCATTACAATGAATTTATAGTACTGATCTACTTGAAGCTGGTACTTCTTTAAGATTACTTTGCTTGTTAAATGGCGTATGCTATTTAAACTAATGTTAGGCTGTAAATGATTTGTTCTGAAGACGTCCATTATACGTTTGCTGGAAAAAAGCATTTAACAGATAAGTCTTGGATATGTGTACTTGTATTAAAAGAGTTTTTTTTTCTGGGCTTATGCTTATCGTTGAACTGTGGTATCGGTCTTGATTTCCTTTGCTACTGAGGTAACATCATACTTCTCAACTTCTTAGAGCAAAAAATCTGGACAAAGCCTGACATAATGGGGGAAAAAGGCCCAAAAATAGGGACAGATTTTAAATATTGCTCTTATAAATAGAACTTTTCTAGAGTAACAGGATTTGTGTTAGCTTACATTTTCTGAAGGTTATAACGTCTGAAACTCAAATGCATGTCATTATTTAGTGACTTTAAGCCTTAGATCATTCCAGTGATTTGTCAAAAAAAACACAATTTTTATGAGGAACACATAAAAATATGAGGCAAAAATCTGGACATTCTGTGGAAATCTGTACAGTTGAGAGGTATGGGTAACGTTCTTGGTTCTCACCAAATCCATACTTGCTGTGGATTATTTGTCCTTTGTATGCTGTTTTACTTCTTCTTCCTTTGCTTTTGGTTATAAATGATCGGTACTCCCTGAAACTCAGCTGTTTATAGCCATACTGTTATAGCTAGCAGTTTGGTTGTCAGACCCATGTGTTATATCGTGTAAAACATCTGGGTATTTTCTCAGTATCACTAATATACATGCTACACAGTGAAACTTAGGCATCTGTGCTTAATTTGATTATAAATGTCTAGCAGCAAATAATACATGCCCTGGTGCCATATATATGTGTTATTTATTTATACCTAATTGTTTCTGAGAATCATCATCTACTTTTGCCTGTTTTGTTTGATTTAGCAAGGATACATTAACTTAATTGCAAGCTCTTCAGTATTAGAGCAAAATGACGTGTGCTGGCCCTTTAAATGTAGACCAGCTTTAGTCAGATATGCTAATGTTAACTCACTCTGCCGAGCGTCTTCTACTTAACTTCCTTATAGTTTATTTGTGGGTGAACTAACAAGTCAGGGCATCTCCAAACTGCACAGTTTGCTTGTTTTGCAAGAACTACTTTAAGTAATTTGCAAATCAAAATGCATATTGCAGTCTTATATTATTATTATTATTATTATTATTATTATTATTATTATTATTATTATTACATGCTAAATGTTTTTGGTTTCTAGCTTGAGTTTTTGTAGTGTAATCGCTAGGTAGAATTTCACAGCTCATGATTGCTTTGACTTTAGATGTAAAGTAATCCACAATGCATCAGCTACTTGCTGTCTTCTAAAAGATGTTTCTTAGCTGTAATAGATAACTGAAACATTCTGTATATCAACTGTATAGGTTTTAGTGTTGTTTTCTGCAAGAATCAGTAAGCTACAAGTGTCTGATTTTTCTAACCACTACTCATATATCTTATAGTTTCCCTATCTAGCAACCATCTCCTTTCAATCTATGCTCACTGATCTTTCATTGTTTTCCTTTTTAGAAAAGCATCCCCTGCTCCCACATTGGTTTCTACCCTATCCTGGTCATTGAATCTACAGCTTACCTTGTTAAAATTAACCTGAAGGGAAAAGTCATCATTCTTGACAACCAAACTGCTAGGAAGTAGCACCAGTAATATCTGTGTTGAGTAGGTTAACCTGTCTACTAACCACTAGATAAGATTCAATTTAAAGTGCTGTATTTGTAATCCTCATTCAGCCTGCCTTGCCCAGTGTGACACTCTGCCAGAGGATGCCCCCCTCTGTTTAACACCTTAGTTAGCCCGCCTCATTCTACACAAAATAGGAATGTTTTATGGTTCTAGCCATTTCTCTATGATGGAAATGGTAACAAAGTTTGCGATGTTTATATTCTCTCAGTAGTCTTTTCTTTCCCATTCTTGATTCATCATCAACCTACCACCTTATTCTTTTAGTGTATTTTGCCCTCACACTGCTGCTAATTTCATTATCTTCCTTGTTATATATCACCCCTCCATTTCTTTCATATTTTATATCATAACACTGCTGCCTTGATATCTCCCTAGATTTGGTAACATTCCTATCTAGCTCCTGTACAAAATCTGCTTATATGATATGTTTATATAGGTTATGCTTATATAGCTCCATATAGTTAAGAAACAAGTATTGACTGTCTCTTACCTCTGCTCTCCTGACACACATACAAAACAGGCCTCATCCCTGGCTGATTGTTTCTAGAGCACTAAGATTTCATTCCCAGCATTCCTGTGTGGGACCTACTGCATTCACCTTTGCTTTTCTTGGGCTCACTCAGCTCTCCAACCCTACCCCCAACTCTCACCCACCCTCTCTTACATCACTTTTGTACAGCACATAACTCAGCCTCCAATTAACTGTACACCAATTACTTGCATCATCTACATATCCCAACACACACACAAATACACACACACACACACACACACACACACACACACACACACACACACACACACACAACTTAAGTAATTAGCTTCTCACTTTAATCTAAGTTCAATACTCAACCATTTTGCTCCACCTCATCCTTATGTTCTTTGTTCTTCTTTTAGCCCATATCACAACCCCACAAAATTCAGTACAGAAACCTACCTCAGTCACCACCACAAATATCATCTGCTATGAGCTTATAAATGTTTACTATGAAATCTCCTCAAATTTGTATCACATAGACCCCTGCCTCCATTTTAGATAAAAATACTGCTCTCTCACATGCAAGACTTTAAAAGTAGACCATTTGCCTCAAACTATACAATACTATTATTTCCAGACTGATTATCTCTAAGATTCTTCATTGTGATGATACTCATCCCAATCCAGGTCTAAACAACCTACCTCAAAACTTACATACTCTCTCCAATCAACCTAATACCCCCAATAATTCTGTTCCTCCTGCAACCACCAAAACCCAATATTACATCTCCCTCCTTCCCTCATAGTTTTCCAACACCACACAAAACTTGAGCCTTATTGCAAAAGCCTACATTGTATCTGCAGTAAAACTGTTGAATCCAATGCCTGAATTATCCATAATACTCCAGACATCCTAGCCATAACTGAAACCTGGCTTAAATGTAACATTCTGGACTCAGAATTCCTTCTCCTTGGCTATAACATAATTAGAACAGCTAGACCTCAGGAAAAAGCAGGAGGTACAGCCCTGCTTTATCACTTTACACTCACTCTATAGTCTAACTCCATCCCAAAATTTTCTCAAGCATAACTACTTCTGTCTCTTTAAAACATACAATACTAAGAGCATACGTATTATTGTCAGTTCTTCTCAAAAATAAACCAATAATCAATGAAGGAACACACCATCAGTCAAAGCAGCACGCCAAACTCTCTTTTTTAGAACAACCACAACTCCAATAAAATACGAAAAACCAGTTCAGTTAAGCGCTTTCATCCCAAAGTACATAGGACTTCCTCAGAACAATTATAGCAACATAACCCCAAACTTAAATACCTTCTATACAAGCTTAATTGATCATAATTAACCCCAGATATATTAAATCATGCTTTGAAAAACACAATAAAATGAAATGATGAAACAGAATAACATTAAAATGAATACTTAACAAATAAAATGTGTAATATATATATATATATATATATATATATATATGTGTGTGTGTGTGTGTGTATAAGTTCACCCTAAAATGTACTAGGCTAAAAAACATTTTAATGTGAATTTATATATATATTTCTACACATTTTATTTGTTAAGTATTCATTAATTTTAAAAATACTTCCTTTAGATGAGGCTGTAATCTATTTTAACTCCACATTTTAATACTCTGAGTAATTTGGCTTCCCTATGCAAAAAAGAGTCAAATTTAATCACTCCCTTGGCTTTCAGAACAGACCAAATAACTTATGAATAATACAGACAGATCATGGAAAGAGTGGTAAAAACACAGAACAATATGATATAAATCAAGATTACTGCCATAGTGTAGGCATCAGAAATGATGTAGCTCACAGTGGCAATAACTAATCAAGCAGCATTCTTTTATGAAGAACATTAATAACACACCACTAACCTGCCCTTAAATGACAATTATTTACTGAGTACCGACTTCCCATTATCTTCCAGAAGCAGGAGTCCTTTACAATAGATATTAAACGTTTCCTATGCAGCAAGCTATAAATGTGTACCACTCAAATGGGTGCATTATACTCCACAATTGACTCAATCTAGGTTGTCAAATGAAGAAGACTATATTGAAGCTACAATAAGTAAAACAACATGTTCAGCTCTGAATACTCCAGAAAAAGACTCCTCAAATAAATAACACAGAGGTAATAGTACAAAAGAAGAAAAGAAAGCACATTTTATGAAAACAAAACATGACCAATCTTTTACCCTAGAAGATCTGAACTCAGACTTAAAACTGCTTCACACAACAAATGCAATGATTTTGCCTCAACTTGCTGATATTAACCAAACAATGAGTGAGTTTACCAAAAGATGTGACACATCAGAAACCAGAATCTTGGAATATGAGGACAAGATTCTTACTATGGGCAAAAATATTCACCAAATGACCAAAGATATCCCTATAATTTAGGAGAAACTCCTTGATTTGGAGGCAATAATCAGGCAAAATAACATTCTAATAAGAGGTGCACCAGAAACCTAGAAATTCATGAGCATAATTAAAACAGTAAAATAAATTTTAATCTCTCTGCTTGGTGACCCTGCTGTAGTTGAAAACATGTTGACTGAGAGAGTGCATCACGCCATATATAGATGACAATGAGACTCTGCAAGGCAAATTTATATTAAAATGCTAAATTATCAGGATGTTGCTCTAATTTTAAAAGTCTCAAGATCCTACAAAGTATCTCCTGGTGGGGTCACAAAATCTCTGTGGCTCAACATATTCCAATCACAAATAAACAAACTCATCAAAAACTGTTTCCATTTTGTGTGCACTTTTTAAATACAAACATAAAATTCAAAAATGCTAATGCTTGACAACATGTTCTTCACATTTCAAGTGTGAAACATCAAGTTAATGCTCCAGATGAAGCCAAGCCCTTATTTACAAAAAAAACTCTTCAAATTTTTTTCCACAGCTGACTGGCAGTTCTGTTGCTGAATACCTATAAGAGTTAGTGCTGTGTTTGAACTTCTAGAGTGAAGGATTTGTGCCATTTAGACAATTTCTCTGTTGACAGCCACCATGATACTTGCAGTTATATGGCAACAGCTGTACTTCACTAACGTATTACTAGGAAGTGACTGAATATCCTACTTCCTACATTTGTATGTTTCACTTCCTTTGAAATTGGCAACACGAGAATGTGTAGTTGAGACCAATTATCCAATGGTATTTCTTTATCAAAAGCTTATTTAATTAGAACTAATTTTATTTAATTAAAAATGTATTCGATCTTAACTATTTCTCATTACAGAACTAAATCTAGAAGTGTGCTTTATATCTCATTTTGCATATATTTACTATGTAATGTTTCTTATTTCTCTCGTCATATTGCTGTAGCTGTAGTTATATTTTTAGCAGTGTGCTAATTTTTTTGAGCCTAGGAGTTAATAATCATGACCCAAAAGTAGTATGTTTTAATAACTTGCTGTACATACTTAAAATCTTTCAGTTTACAAATAGTGTTTCTTAAACTTACGATGACTAACTTTTTACAAATCCTCAAGCTAAACACATTTTTCCTCAAGGCAGGAGTATGAGAGACAGGTCTTTGGGAGGACTGGGAAGAGACTTGCTTACCAAAGTTATTTTTTTCTGCTATCTATGTTTTCAGCGTATTATTACTGGAAAAAAATTGTACATGAGCATATATACTTTACTCCACTTAAACTCCAAACTTTTAAACATATTTTAAATAATCTTAATTCAGCAATAATTCTAGTATCCTGTATACCTCTGAACTTATTTGATTGATTTTTATTTCTGACTCTTATGATTGAAAACTGGAATCTTAAATGGATTCAGAACAATAATAAAAGAAAACTTTTTTTCATCTTTTATACATGTCTGTATTGGACTTATATTTCATTTAAGAATTTCATATGACCAGAAGCCAATGGTTTAACAGTGGCAAAAATGGATTGAATATTATGAGTCAGATGGATCTTGTACAAACAATAATGGAGTAGCCTTTCTAGTTAAAAACACTTTTAAAAGTAATGTACTAGATTCTGGATATGATTTATTTTAGGCAGATGGTGTTGTATTAGTTGCTTGCTAGAAGCCTTATCTAAACCCACTCTTTTATATAATTTATTTGCTGTTTGCAATAATCCGAGGGTCATCCCTCCTATGAGTTTCAAATCTCTAGGTGAAGGGCAGTAGGGAGAACAGGCATCACAGAAGTCCTTGATTTTTTTTTCTCAGGTTTTTAACACATTAAATACATTAAAAATATTATTTAATTTTTGGTGGCAATTGGAATGTGGTTACAGATCCATCTCATGACAGATCATATACATCAACTGTCAGTGACCTGAATGCCTCACAATATATCTTTGATATTCAGACTGAATTTGATATAGCAGTCCTTTTTAGGTTTACGTTACCTCAAATTAATATATCTACTTACTAATGACCTAGACACAAGTCATGGCCCAGAACTGATTATTTTTTAAATTTAAAATAATATACTATGTTATGTCAATAAATTTCTAACAGAGCCTAGAAACATATCTGATCACTCCAAAATTCAACTAATATTGAAATTTGACACTCATCCCATTAAACATCATACATTCGATAATTGGGCTCTTACTCCAACATTTTTGGATAAACAAGAAACAAACAAAGGCATAGATTCTTATTTAAATGAATTTCTGTTGAATAATTCCTCTGACATAGATCAAATCTACATAGAAATCAAATGGGCAGCAATTAAAGCACAGCTAAGAGGTTTTTTTTTTAAATTAACAAAGCATCATAGTACAAACAACTTTATAAACAAAAGGAAACCTGTAAAAGTGAAAACTTTCATTTGGAACACCAGCTTATATAATATATAATTGTGATCCAAACATGGGGAATAAGATTAAAGAATATAAAAAAAC
Source organism: Protopterus annectens (assembly GCF_019279795.1). Taxonomy (NCBI): domain Eukaryota; kingdom Metazoa; phylum Chordata; order Ceratodontiformes; family Protopteridae; genus Protopterus; species Protopterus annectens. Next base: position 1,069,684,036 of record NC_056732.1, read on the forward strand.
AATTAAATATTTCATATTTTTCCAAAGTGTTGTGATATGAAAGGGTGGTTTTAGAAAAATATTTGGAATGGGTGAAAGCCCTATCCATATTGTTATCCAAATTAATCATTAATAAAAAAAAACTATATACATTCAGGAATGAAATCACAGCAATTCAATCTACAGTGATATATCTGACATAATTGCACTATGTGACCAAATATTCCATAATTTATATGAGAATACCTAATCCAAATTCACCAGAAAGGAATTAAAATTATATCTCAAAAATTTAAAATTTCCCCAGTTAAACCATAAATGTCCCTCTTACCAGCCTGGATAAGGATAAGGTTATAGTTAGTTGCCTGTCATGGATGAAGATCCAGCAGATCATGCAGAAATGAGGTCACCTACCTCTAAGTACCAGTATGACTGAGTCATAGTCCATGTGGGTGTGAATGTAATGAGACATGCCGCCTTGGACTATATAAAGAGAGACATGACTGAGTTCTCAGAATATGTGTCACAGGCAGGCATAAGCCTAGCATTGAGCAGTATTTTAGTGTCTCCAGGGATGATGCCACAGCATGAGCAGAATATGATTGGCTTTAGCAATTGGCTTAGCTACTGGTATTATTCCAAAGGGGTCCAGTACTTGTCAGCCTGGGAGAACATGGCTGACAGGCTATGCTGCTTTGCCAGGGATGGTCTTCACCTGACATCTCTAGGCTTTCAGATATTGGCCAAAACATTATCCAGCCTTACAGTGCCTTTTTAGGCATTGCCAAACAGGCAAACATTCCAACATAATAAAAGCAACTCAGGACAAACTAAAGGTGTTACTGCATTCTTAAGGGCAACACCCAACAATGTGTGGATTTCGTTGTAGATGGCATCAGGTATACTTAGCCAGAAGATACAGCAAATCTGCTAGCCAACAAATTTAGCTAAAGATGTTCTTCATTCCACATTGCTGCAGTCCTAACCATTGGGTAGTCCGCTGTCCAGTCGGCGGTCAAGGCGCATTAGACTGATGTCAGGACGTCAGGGTACTGCCATATCCTCAGTCTTTTGCCGCATGGTCCGATGCAGAAGCAGTTTGCAGGTTGGCGTTCTGAAAAATTTCAAGTCGGAGTTTCAGACCGAATCAAAGTTGGCTAAAACATTTTGGTTTTCTTGCCTCAGTATTTAACCGGATGTCAGAAAAAGTGAATAACTGTATTTCTTGTGGGAAGCAGATACCTCATAGGGATTACCATACTTTGTGTATACCTTGTTTAGGGCCTGAGACGTTGTTGGTTGCCGCTCTTGTGCTAGATTTAACAAACGCACTATTAAGAGAAGGTTAGACTGTGCCAGGTTAGTGTTTGGGAAGCGTTGTAATTATAAAATGCCGCCGGATGCTCCCGATGCCGCTTGGCCCAAAAAGCGCAAGGACAAAACAGCAAAGCCTAGGGTTGATGAACCGGCAGTCCCGGACGTCGGTTCTTTCAGTGGAGCCAGAGGTTTTGCCAGGAGTTTCTTTGGAGTCTCAGGCAGAGACTTTACTGTTACAGGATGTGCCTTCTCAGGAGGTAGGCCAGGCTGAGGGGGCTTCTCAGGTAACTGTTCTTCCCTCTCTTCCCAAGGTAGTTAGAGCCTCTCCTTCTGTTTCCAAAACTTCTTTGAGAGGTAGGCCAAGTTTAGCTTCAGTGGGGGCTTCTCCTAGCACTTCAGGTTCTGTGCCTAAGAAACATATGCTTAAAATGGCAGAAGATTTAATTACTATGATTAGAGGCTCTATGCCCTCCTGATAAGAGGCCTAGGGTGGAACCTGAGTTTGAGAGTTTTGAACAGTGTTCAGAGGCTTCTGAGTCTTCTGCGGAAGACTTGCAGGAGTATCCTCCTTATTCTGATTCTGATGTGGATGATTCCACTCCTACAGCTTCTCCTCCTGAGGATTTCTCATTTTCAGAGACTCTGCATTCCATGAGGGAGCACTTTAAATGGGAAGGCCAAGATTACTCTGATTCCAGGAAAAGGCTTAGGGAATTCTTATTTTTACCCCAGCATAGGCCCTTAGCTATACCTCCTGTGTTGAATGTGGTGGAAGATGTTTTTGCAGAGGCTTCCCTAAACCCTGATTCATTGCCTCCTGCCCCTGTTAAACCTGATAGGTACTATAGGGTGCCTGAAGCTCATAAGTATCTGTTTAAGAGTCCTAGGGCAGACCTGGAAACTGTTTCTCAGGGGCCTAAAGGTGTTAAGGCCTCTGTTGTTAAAAATCCTGTTCCCACTGATAAAGAGGCAAGGGCTTTGGATAGGTGGGGAAAGAAAGTGTATACTTCTTCCACTTTAGCCATGAGAGCGTTGAATTGTCAGTTTCACATGCTAAAATATCAAAATTATCTCCTTTCACAATTGAAATCTAAGGTGGATGCTTTAAGGTAAAGAGTGTAAAGAGTTGCTGGATTTAGTTCATGTGTCTGAACAAGTGGGTAAGCATTCTTTGCAATGTGGTTTTGATGCTGTGCTGGCTGCCACTAGTTCTGTTCTAGGCATGCCTGGTTGAGGGATCAGAATTTAGCAGAGCATGTTAAGACTAGGATTTTGGATGCTCCTTTACAGTCTGATGTGTTATTTGGTTCGCCTGTGGAAGCAGTTTTAAAGAAAATGGAGGACAAAGCTAAGTCTATGCAAACTGTTAAAGATTTTTGCAGGTGCAGCCACCAAGTTTAGTAGAAATTGGCCTACTAAGGGATGGACATATCCTGCTTATGATTCCCAGTCTAGGGGTAGGTCTAGACGTGGTAGGGGCAGAGCTCAAGGTTCTTTTAGGCCTAGAACAGGGGTTCACCTGCTCAGACTTCTGGTGAGGGCAGGGGTCAGTCCTTTCGTAAACAGACCCAATGACCTGCCTTTTCAGCTGCCAGTAGATTCTCGCCTGGCAGCTCCTTTGGGAGGAAGACTGTCTCTTTTCAAAGAAAATTGGGATTTAATCACTCAAGACAGATGGGTGTTGGATATCATTCACCACGGTTACAGGTTTTATTTCCATACATTGCCCCTTTCAAAGGCATGCCAGACATTCCCTCCACAAAGGAAAGAGGCTCACAAGCAAATTTCTCTGTTACTCCAAATAGGGGCCATTCAGCCAGTCCCTGTACCAGAAAGGGGCCTAGGATTTTATTCTCGCCTGTTCCTAGTACCAAAGAAGGGGAACACGTGGAGACCAATTTTGGATTTATCTATCCTCAACACTTATCTGGACATTCCCAAGTTCAAGATGTTGACGTTACAACAGCTTTTACCTCTGCTGGGCAAAGATCATTGGATGGTAACTTTAGATCTCAAGGAAGCTTGCCTTCATGTGCCTATAAGACTAAGTTGCAGGAAGTATAGCTGGAAATTCTCATTATCAGTTCTCTGCATTGCCCTTTGGCTTATCTACGTTCTGGCTCCAGTGATAGCTTACTTCAGGCTAAAAGGAATTCAAATCTATCCTTACTTGGACGACTGCCTGATTCTGGCTCAAGAAAAGGAAGACCTTCTACAGCATCTGGAATATGTCATAGCAGTGCTAAGATGCCTAGGGTATTCTGTGAACGAAATAAAGTCCAGTCTAGTACCCTCTCAAGACATGTGCTTTCTGGGTGTGAGACTGAATACAGCAGCCCAGATGGCCTTTTTAACCCCGGACAAACAAAAGAATCTTTCCAGTTACTTCCATCAACTATCTCTTCAGTCCGGGCTGACTGCAAGGACAGTCCTTCAAGCCTTAGGGTTCATGGCATCTTGTATTCTGGTGCTTCCCAATGCCAAACTGCATATGAGGAAGCTGCAATGGTATCTCAAAATGTGTGGACACAGCGCTGCCAGGATTTGGACACTGTCATTCAAATAATACCTTGCATTCAAAAAGAATTTTGTGGTGGGCTCAGGAATGTCACCTAAACAAGGGACTCTCTGTGACCAGATTTTAACAACAGATGCCTCGGACATTGCTTGGGGAGCTCATCTAAATGGAAAGTGGATACAAGACAAGTGGCCTGCCAGACTACAGCATCTACATATCAACATGAAGGAGATGTTAGCAGTCCAGTTTGCATTAATGGCTTTCAAGGAGTTACTTCTTCCTGGGCAGGTGTTGATTCTAACAGACAACACAACTGTCATGTGGTACATCAACAAACAAGCGGGAACACATTCTTATCCTCTATGCAGGCAAGCAATGATTTTATGCAGCTTGCAACTAACTCTTCAGGCAAGGTTTCTGCCGAGCACAGAACTCCTTAGCAGATGTGTTAAGCAGGCAAATCATGGATCCCGTGGAAACTGGATCTTCATGTATTTCAGAAATTGACAGTGTCATGGGGAACTCCAGACATAGATCTGTTCGCTTCTCCACTAAACCACCAACTGCCAAAGTTTTGCACAAAGGGGTTTCATCATACAGCTTGGAAAGTGGATGCTCTTTCTTTCAGTTGGACAAATCCAAAGGTGCTCCTAAAGGTCAGACAAGACAAGCCAAGGATGATTTCAGCCCCATGGCCTTTACCTTTGATTCCACATCTGTTATCTCAGAAGGACGGTCACCTGCTCAATGTCAAGCTTCACTCTCTTCATCTAACAGCCTGGCATATTCTGTGTTGAAACACAGCAGGTCTCAACTTCCTCAACAAGTTTTAAATGTGATTATGGAAGCTAGAAGACCTAGTACAAGAAAAGTGAGAAAAATGGAAGAGATTTTAGATTTCTGAGCCTAATTTGAGTGTGGCTCTTCAATATCTTACTGAGTTACTGGACAAAGGTTTGTCTTTCTCTTCCATTAAGATTCATGCTGCAGCAATTTCAGCTCACTATGATTGTGACCCACCATTGTTTATCCTTTGTTCAAGCAGTTTCTTAGAGAGCTCCTACTCCTGCTTGGGATCTCAATTTTTACTGCTGACTTGAAATACTTGTCATGGAAGACTGCTTTTTGTTGGCTATTACTTCTGCAAGAAGGGTTTCTGAGTTGCAGGCCCCAGTAGAGCCTTTTGATTTTCCATAAGGATAGGAATCCTTCCTTTATGCCTAAGGTGGTTTCTAGTGTGGCTTTAAACCAAACTATTCATTTGCCTACTTTCTATGCAGATCCCCAAAATAAGGAAAAGATTTTTTAGATGTACATAGGCAGTTATTATTTAAGCAGGACTAAGGATTTCAGGCAGTCTCAGCAATTGTTTGTTTCTTTTGCTTTGAGTTCTCAGGGCAAGCCTGTGTCTAAGCAAACTATTTCTAAGTGGATTGGGTTTTGCATTTCATTTTGTTACTCCCATCATGGCAAGGAGATTCCAGCTGGGATTAGGCCTCATTCCACTAGGGCTACTGCCACTTCAACAGCATTTCTAAGGGATATTTTGGAGGCAGCTACTTGGAGTTCAGTGCATACTTTCTCTAAGCATTACCACCTTCCTCTCTACTCTAAATCTAGGGCTGGTTTTGCCACAGCTATTTTGCAAGGCATGTTGACAGCTCCTGTTATGATTTGCCAGCCTCCTTACCTCTGCTTTGGGATTACTGCAGCAATGTGGAATGAAGAACATAGTACAGTTTTGTACCTACCATAAATGTAGATGTTCGAGGATCCACATTTGTGTTTAGGGGTGGTGGTGTGCTAATATATATATATATATATTCTTGTACATTTGTATATATTGTATATATGTTTGATGCAGGGCTTTTGGTGTTTTGGTTTGGGCCTTGTCTTTAGGGTCTTCTGACATCTGGGGCAAGAAAAGACTGAGGATATGTGACATCAGTCTCAGCCATATACTTTGGTATTCAGGCCGACTGGACAGCGGACTACCCAATGGTTAGGACTGCAGCAATGTGGATCCTCGAACATCTACATTTATGGTAGGTACAAAACTGTACTTTTCACCTTCCTATCACCCCCAGTTCTCCCCCAAGAAATACCCTCCACCACTCCACTGCCAGTTATCAGTAAAGAACAGATTTTCACTACACTCTCTGAAGCTAAAAACACAAATTCACTGGGGCCTGATGATATACCAAGTTGCTTCTTAAATGGCTTAAATCAGGACTTAACAGGCCCATTAGGATCTCTGTTTAACAACAGCGTATGAACTGGCTTTGTCCCAGTAGAGTGGAGGACAGCAGCAGACATCTCTCTTCATAAAGGGGAACCATCTACTGTCCCGGGAAATTATAGACTCATAAGTTTGACTAGTCTTATATGTAAGGCCATGGAAAGAACAATCATGGAATAATGACATAGGAATCTCCAAAGAATGGCCCTGACCCAATTTGTCTTTGTCAAGGCTAGGTCATGCCTACTGAATCTGATGGATTTCTTTGAGAAAGTCACTAAAGCCATGCATGAGGGTAAAACAGTACATACTGTCTACCTCAACCTAGCCAAGGCATTTGACACATGTCCCCACTCAGGTATTATAAATAATCTCACAAAACAGGGCATAAATTCCTACATCACCAAATGGATATCCAGTGGGTTCATGGACATGACACATGGTTAAAGTGGTTGAATCCAGCAAGAAGCCAGTTACTAGTGGTGTGCCATAAGGCTCAGTGCTGGGACCACTCCTGTTTGGAATATACTTCTCTGAAATTAAGGTTAATGTGGAAGGCCTCTGGATGACAAAGTTTGCCAACAACTACAAGCTAGGGGCAATAATTGAATCCCCCAATGATGTAGATATTCTTCAGGAGGGTCTAGATCAGCCGAATGATTGGTGCCAGAACCATAGCCTAATACTAAATGCCTTTGGGAAGGATGGCATAATGGTTAAGGTGTTTACCTTACAGACACGAGGTGCAAGGTTTGATTCTCACATGGGGTAATTGGCTAGGCAATAAATGGCCCACAAGGGCAGTTAGCCTAGTACGAACCTATGAACCTAAATACCCTTGGAAATTATAACATCAATAGCACACCCCTAAGAGTAGACTCAGGGGTGAGACATCTAAATTCACAGATAGATAGTACCCTGAACTTTAACTGTCATGCGTCCACAGTGGTGAGGAAGTCCTTCTGTGTGGCACAACTTAGAAGTAAAATTATGGCACCCAGGTCCAATGAAGTTATAGTCCCACTGTACTCTGCCCTCTTTAGACCAGTAATCGAGTACAATGCCCCACTGAGCATGTACTTGACTAGGTACTTAAAGCAGCTAGAACGACCTCAGAGGTTCATCACAAAGAAAATACATGGTGTAAGCAACATGTCCCATGCAGATAGACTAAAAGCTCTATCCCTTTAATGTTTCCTACTAACTACTAAGGGTGACCCATGCCTGACCTACAAGGCACTCACAAATAGAGTCTTGATGGAGCTGCTACACATCTGCAAGTTAAACAACAGGAAGGTCACCCGATCTCGGAATCTGAACTTAGTCAGAGACTAAAAATAAATCATGCTGGAGAGACAGATATGTGTTTCAGAGATCGCCACTTCTTTGGAACAGGCTCCCTACTGATGTTAAGCAGAGCCCTTCCCTGGCCCTCTTCTAATACAATTTAGATCAATGGATGGGGAATTGCAAATTCAAACTTGAGATAGTTCCTATGTCCCTTATAGGCAGGCGCAATCTGGAAGATACTCAGGGCATAGGCACAAACTCATGCCATCCTCTTGTCCCTAGTGGGCATATATTGGGTAAAATTGGGTTATAATAGAGTTCATTGGTAGTGGAATGTGAATATAGAGAGTCACTCGCAGTATTAAATAATCTGGTTATAGTCATTAGTGATGTTTCCCTAGAGTGTAAAATTCTATTTGGGGAGTAATGCTGTATTAAGTTGTTAAGGGCTGGGCAATTTTCTGCCTTACAGAGATGTCTGTGTATTGCTGTTAGAAGAGAAAGTGCCAAATGATGTGGTAGCTCTAACCAGTTTAATTCTCTGAGGGAAAGGCAGTGGAATGTTCTATTTTTAAAGTTTACTGCAAATTTGACAATTTTATTATAACATTACGCAAATTAGAGGAGAGATGGCATTAAGAAAATAGACGCTATATGTCTTCTGGCAATGTTAGTAAAACAGGTTTTTCTCTGTATAATGTACCTTGTTTTTTATGATTTTTTTTAACCATGTATGATACATGGTGGTTGAATTTCAACTGGTCATCTGTGATGGCATCCAGTAATTTTGTGTGGTTTAGTTCTTCTGTCGTGCTATTGTTGGCAGAGACAATAGTGAATAGTGTTGTTTTGGTAGAGATGTGTTTTGGGGCATGAGGAGCGGTAATTTAGATTTTTTATGGTTAGAAGTAGTTGTGAATTATTTAGCCATGTTTGAACTGATAAGAAGGATTGTTATGTAAGGTTTTGGAGGTTGGTGAGAGATTTGCCAGAACAGATTAAGGATGAGTCATCAGCATGCTGAATTAGGGTAGCATTTTTTTGTAGCAGTGTACAATCATTGCTGAATAAGTTGAAAAGTATGGAGCCTAGTTTAGAACCTTGTGTGATACCAGTAAAATAAATAAATCCTTGTGGGATACCAGTAGTTACAGCCAAAAAGGTGGAGAAATCATTTTTCCATTTCACTACTTGCGCTCTGTTTGAGAGGTAGCTGTGGAACCAGTGTAGTGAAGATTTAGTAATCCCTAAGGACATGAGATTATGTAAGAGTTTCTGGTGGGAGACAGTATGAAAAGCTTTTAATAAGTCATGGTGGATGGTGGTGATGAGGTTTCCAGTATTTCTATGGGTGTTAACAGTATTAACAGAATTCAGCAAAGCAGTACTTGTGCTGTGGTGAGGACAGAAGCCATGCTGGATTGAAGACCTTACATAGTTATCTATTAGTTGATAAGTTGCTTATGAATACATTTTTTGTGAAATTTTGATAGGAGAGATAAAATGGAAGATACTTCAGGTGCAGCTAACATTGGGTAAGACAGCGATTCAGATCGTAGTCTGCTATAGGTCCTCAACCATGTCCCAAGACTCACACTCCACGTTCCTAAGTACCCTGGAGAATATCGGGGTCCAACATAACACTCTTATACTGGGCGACTTCAACTACCCCTCCATTAAATGGGAAATGACTCATGTACCAATACATTTGCCAATACATCCTGGAATTCATTAATTCCAATGCTCTGGACCAGCTCGGTCTTACCCTCACTAGAGGTAGCAACATCCTTGACCTGGTCATTACTAACATGGGCAACTGTTGCTCTATACCAATACTCATCTCCTCCCTGGTTAGATCTGACCACAAACGAATCACCTTGGAAATCCACCCCCCCACCCTCACCCCGCAAAGGTAACCACCATGAAAAACTTCTCCAAAGCTAACTTTGGGCTCCTAAAAACAGAGGTGGCTAACTTCACGGCACCCATGCAAATGGAGAATAGTTGCATGACTGCCGAATCATACACCAATGCACTGTACGAACACGTACACAAATGCATGGATCTGGCCATACCCAATAGAATCAAGATGCTCTTCTCCAAAAAAAAGGAAGCCAATCTGGTGGTCCCCTGCCATAAACAAACTCTACAACAGAAGGAGGAAACTGATGCGGAATAAGGTAAAGTCCCAAGACTGGAAAAACTCTCTTATCAGCCTCAACCAAAAGTTGAGATACCTCATCAAATTCTCTAAAGCTAGCTATGAAAACAGAATTGCCGCAGATGGTAAAGACAACCACAAAACCTTCTATAGTTATGTATAGAATCTCCATGGCAGTACCCAGATTTGCTCTGAGCCACTGCACAATGGTACCTCCTATACCAAGCCAACAGATATAGCCAATATACTGGCCAGCAGATTCAGTGCCAACTTTACCCATCTCTCCTCCCAAAGGACCAATCACAATACCAGTAGATTGCCAGGCACCCAGTATTACTGCTGCACAGGTTAAAACAACATTATTCAAGGCCAAGAATACAGTTTTTATGGGACCTGACAATATCCCTGGCTGTGTTCTACATGAACTACAGAGTGAACTGGCACCTCACCTGTGTGCCCAGTTCAATCACAGCCTCACCTTAGGCTTTGTCCCTACCGAATGGTGCACTGCTACAGTCATCCCTCTCCACAAAGGAGGAGTGACTACAGACCCTGGGAACTATCGTCCCACTAGCCTGACGAGTCTTGATATGCAAAGCTAAGGAACGCATCATCATGGACCTAATAAACAAGGATATAGGGAATCTCCAAACTCTGGATCCTACACAGTTTGGTTCTGTGAAGGGTAGATCATGCCTGCTCAACTTGGTCGACTTCTTTGAGTCAGTCACCAGAGCGGTGGATGAAGGCAAGGTGGTTCAAACAGCCTACCTTGATCTGGTCAAGACCTTTGATACCATTCCCCACTCAGGAATCATAGAAAAACTCACTAAGCTAGGCATCAACCCCTATATCACTAGGTGGATTGCAAACTGGCTGACAGATAGAACCCACAGTGTGAAAGTAGCTGACTCCAAGTCAGACTGCAGACCAGTCACGAGTGGAGTCCCACAGGATGTGGTCCTGGGTCCTCTCCTGTTTGGTATCTACTTCTCTGAAGTCCAGGCCAACACAAATGGACTCTGGCTGACAAAGTTCACAGATAATTGCAAGTTGGGAGCCAAGTGATGGTCACATCCTGCAGAAAGGCCTCACTGAGACCAGCGACTGGTATCAGAACCATGGCCTTAAGCTCAATGCCAAAAAATGTGTCATCATCCCCCTTGGGAAAAACCTGGTTCCCTTGAATTACCACATTGATAGTAGTCCACTGAACACAGAAGGCGTTATAAGATATCTGGGAACACAGATTGACAGCAACCTCTCTTTTGACCACCACATTACCACTGTGGTCAGAAAGTCCTTGTATGTGGCACATCTCATTGCTAAGGGTTTTGCATCCAGGAAGAAAGAGGTAATTGTCTCCCTCTACTCTTCCCTCATTAGGCCAATCATTGAGTAAAATGCCCCATTTGGCATGTACCTCACTAGACACCTGCAACAACTGGGGAGGCCGCAAAAGTACCTCACAAAGAGGATCCTAGGCCTTAAACACTTGTCTTATATGGACAGACTTAAAAAACTCCAACTATTCTCTGTCTCATATCGCCTACTTTGAGGAGATCTCTGCTTGACTTACAAAGCCATGTCTGACCCAGCTCTGTTAGAAATGCTACATCTAAAGAAATCCCATTCCCTCCACACCACACACTCCAGAAACCTCAACCTCATTACCACAATCAACAGAACATGCTGGAGGGACAGGTTCATAACCCAAAGACTGCCCATGCTGTGGAACAGACTTTCTATACATGTCAAGCAGAGCACTTCACTGGCCCTCTTCAAGAGAAATCTTGATGAGTGGATGGGAAATAGAAAATTCACCCTGGGGATCACTCCAGTGGTTATACTCAACAGAGGCAATGGGAACTAAGCTCAGGTGGCATGATGCCAGGTTAATCCTATTGGCTAGGCTTGTAAAGGCTCCAGGGCCATTAGCCTAGTACACACCTATGCACCTATGAACCTGCAACAGCTAGAGAGACTCCAGAGGTTTCTCATCAAGAAAATACGGGGTACACAAAACAAGTTCTATGCTGAAAGATTGAAAGTCCTATAACTATATTTTGTCTCCTACAGGCTACTAAGGGGTGATCTGTGTCTGCCTTACAGGGCAATTTCTCATCCAGCCCTGATGGAAATATTACACATTCGTAAATTAAAATGCACAAGGGTCAGTCGGTCCGGGGATCTTATACTAGCCTCAGACATGATCAAATCCTGCTGGAGTGATTGATACAACTCTCCCTTCTCTGGGACAGGCTTCCCATTCTTGTGAAGCATTGCCCCTTCCCGAGCCTCTATAAGTGCAACCTAGACCAATAGATGGATAATTGTAAATTCACACCTTGGATAGTGCCCATGTCCCTCACAAATAGAGGCAGTTGGTATTACTTATCATACCATAGGCTCATACCTCTTTGAACTTTGTTCATCTAGTTATTGAAAGCTGGGCAGCTTGGGATAAATATGGCTAGGCTTGTAAAGGCTGTTGGGCCATTAGCCTAGCAACTTCCTATGAACTTATAAACATACATTAATGTAAAAGAAAACAAACCATATTAACATATTCCCCAATACAAACAGTACACATCACACATATACTTTTATTTGTTTATCAATTCATAATTACATAAATTGATCAATTCTTGCTTTCTGTTAAATCTCACTCCTAATCTAAAACACTATTCTGCATGCATTATTCCCACAGTTTCCATTTTTCTTTATAATTTGTTCATAGCCTTTTCTAATGATCTCACTTCCAGTTATTTTCTCTCTGCTACAATATTCATTTCTTCAAATTCAGTTGAGTTAGACTTATATTTCCATTTCTAGTAATTGATTTTTTGGCAGCCACCATAATTAAACTTAAGAAGGCCTTGCTATATCTAGGCAATTCAGATCCTGTATGCCAGCTCAAAAAATCATTTTCTTAATTGTACCCATTTGCTCACCCATTATTTCTGATGGAGGAGTATGTAGGCAATTTTTAAAGTCAGCCAACTCATTACATTCCCAAAACATATCTTCCCACTTACCTCGTTCTTCACTATTACACCTCCAATATTTGCCACCTACTGAAGAAGAATTCTTTAGAATCTGCTTGGGGTATAAAAATACCCATGCAAACACTTCCATGCAAAAATCCAAAATTTTCTAGACTTTGTTGCATATTTCGGAGCCATGCATAGGTCCTCCCACTGTTTCCTTGTGAATTGTTTATCCAATCTCTCTTACCAATCTTTCCTAACCTTCTTTGATTGATTCCTAAAGTTATTGTGCAATATTTTATATGCCCTACTAATTATATTTTTTAACACAACAAGTTCTGCTCTAGATTCAATTAAAAACTCTACCAAAGCAGGTGTTTCCCTTAGGATTGTATATACTCGGATATCAGTCCTTGATAGGGAAGGCGGTCTCTAGCCTGCAGTCCAAATCTTGGCTTCTTCCCATTCTATTACCTTTTTCTCTTTAGATATTTGCTCCCAATACCTTTGTTCCTTTGCCAGATTTCTCCAGTACATTCTATCCCCCTCTTTCTTATTCTCTGTACCCCAATTGCAGTCATCCTTATTGGCAGAATCTCCTTGCTCCATTCTTATGTTGGCTTAGTTCTTAGAATACCTTTTGCTACTTTATGTGTACAACATTTTGTATGGTTGTTGTTATTTTCCTTAAGAATCTAAATCCAAAATCCCACTTTCTATTTATTTCTTGAATTTCTCACCTGCTTCATCATCAACCCTTTTCACTTTGAATTATAGCTTTCGGCTTGTGTCATGTATTTGAGCTTTAACTAAATAGCTCTAAAATATTCTTTCAAATCAGGTAATCCTAATCCATCTGTTTCTATTGGGAGGATTAATTCCCTTGCCCTTTTCCCGTCTCAGATAAAATCCTTCAACTTTTTATTACTTACTTCATACAACTTCTCATGTAGTTGATAACATATGTCTGACCTGTATGTAAAACTAAAGGCACTAAAACTTTTCACTGCTTGTTATCTAGCTGCCCATATCCATGAACAATATCTTACAGTTTCCCAGCTTTTGTATTATCTTATTAGTCTCTTTTCACACATCCTTAGATGCCATAACATAAACCTTTTTAATCCATATTCCAAGATACTTCATTTTATCATGCCCTCATAAATGTGGGTATTACTGGACCAATTCATGTGTGGGTACGTAGTTTACAGCTATGGCCTTTGTTTTATCTTCACTAATTTTATATTCTGAAAAGACTTGAAACTGTCTCAAGACATACATCTCAACTGTCCAGATTTTCACAGAATGCCCAGATTTTTGCCTCATATATTCGGTCTGTTTCTCATAAAATTTGTGGTTTTCTGGCAAAGGATTGGATTCACTGAATAATGACACACATTTTAGTTTCAGACTTCATATGCTTCAGAAAATGCATGCTAACATAAATCATGTTATTCTAGCGACTTTCTAAGTTTATAAGAGGTATATTTAAAATATATATATTTAAAATCTGTCCCTATATTTGGATCTTTGTCGTCCCATTATTTCAGGCTTAGTCTAGATTTCTTGTGCTAAGAGATTGAAAGTTATGTTTCAAGATGTTCCACAATACTGAGATGTCCTTTCCAGGTTTTATCAGGTACAAAATAGTATTACCTGCAAGTAAAGTCAACTTTTCTTGATTACATACCAATTATATCCTTGAATTTCTGAGTCCCTTATTACTTTGCCAGTGGCTCTAAATGTAAGACAAATAGCAAAGGGAAAATACACCCCTGCCTGGTTCCTCTATTCAGACACAACTTATCAGAAAGTAACTGTCCCACTTTAACTTATGCCTGCTAACCTTCATATAGCCTCCTAAATAACTTTTATTATTGTGTCAGGAAAAGTAAATGCTTCCATTGTCCTACTCTTAAAATCCCAGCTTAGTCTGCCAGATGCTTTCTCTGCATCAAGACACATCATCATGAGTGGTATTTTCCTACAGTCTGCTTTCCTCTGAATTATCATTGTTCTGTTAATTCATAGCCTTAACCAGTTGTCCAAATCACCCCTTTGCAATCATTGGTCACTTGCTCTACCATAGTAAACATAAACTTTTAAACTTCTCACATACCAGAGAATATTTGTATAGATCATTGTTAGACTTTTTAGTCTGAAAGGTATAAAGGTACTTGGATATTATGCTGTGACAGTTTTGTTTCTGTTTTACCTACATGGAAATTATCATGTCTATTGCATCTAGCCATAAAGACCACACAGATGAAATTGCATATAAACCTACCAATTACACCATATTCTTTATTGTGTGTTTTGGGTTGATGTAAAGAGAATTATCAATCAAATGACAATAGTTACAAAAAACACGTGGATATCTGTCATGCAGTCTTGTGTCAACCGCATGATCTAAAATTGTTTTCTGTAAAAGTTCATTGATAATAGTCAGCCTTTTTGTTAACATAATTTGGCTTTGTGTCTATGGAGCTTACCAGTTCATTGTTGCCCAACACGATTTTCCAGTTTAGTAGTAATGATACCATGTAGGGAATTAACATCAGTAGTAATAGTCGGTCCAAATGCCCTAGAAAGGTCCAGTATACAAACATAATTTCTCCTCATCCTGTGCTAATTATATATATATATATATACCAACTATAAGATCGTACTACACTGGGGAAAGGGAAAATTCTCCAATCCTCAATGTACCATCATCTCACCTTGAAAAAAAAAATGGTACATGTAATCAGCTGATTCTCAACCAGCTTTTTTTCTGTTTGGAAATTTGCTACGTTGATGAGTTGAAGGGAATCCATACCTTTCCAATGAAGTACTTTGAAGTTTGTTACATATAGTAAATAGTACTACACTGATACTAACTTTATTTTATTTTGAATTCAGTATACATTACCAAATGTATTGCTTCACTGTACAATTTTGGTTTGCCTTGTTCAATGCTTGACTTGGATTAAAACTTACTTTTAACATGTGAATACCAACGTCATTGTATGTTTTACACCTGGGCTGAGATTGAAATATGTCATTTTGGATCAGTTCTCTACCCTGGTAAATAAATGCAAGTAAATAAATACATAAGTAAGTAAGTTAATAAGCTGCTATCTACTTTAATCCATCACATATAGAGGACAACTTAGACATCCAATCAAAGTTCACCAGACAGGACAAAGTGAAAAAGTCTCAGTTTTACTGTCCATATGTTTTGACTAAGTCCATAAAAAACTGCATCACCCTTGCCATTCTTGACAAATATATCTGTCTTTAATTCATACAATCACTTTTCCAAACACTATTGAGTTACATTACTTTCTAACATATTCTTGCTCCCTCTATATTATGAAAATGTTAACTCAAAATAGATATATGAAGACTAAATATAAAAAATACACAACTTCACAAGTCTTCCTAATATCAAACTACAAAACATTAACAGCTTACAATTAAGTTTTTTTCCTAGATTTTCTTTCCAATATAGAGAACATGGACATAGCTACCATACTGTGCAAGCTTCAGTGATAGAAGGAAGTTGATTTTATAGAACTAATGTAATAATAAATAAAATATTATAGCTCTGATTAGTGGCTTCATTGTCCTTACTGGCTAACATCATTATAAATATTGTAGCCCGAAAATAAAGAAAACACAAAAACTTAATAGTTAACAGTGTCATGATTAAGGCTCTATTCTCATCAGCTTCCCATATGAGTGTTCTCTCACTGTGAAATTACATAAATGTGCACTCATTCTGTATTTAAAAATGATACGTAATCATGTTATAGATCTGCATGCTTGCAATGACAATTCTATTCCTCAGTCATAGCTTTTAATAATGATCTGAGACCTAACTTTATCGAGGAATATTACTGCACATTTGCAGCATATAAGACTTGAGGCACATTTCTATCCTTCCACAAATTCATATTGTCACAAAGGTCTTTCACAAATAACCCATAATTTAATCCCTGCATCATTGAATAAAAATATTCCCTACTCTAACCATCCTTCAGTCAGTCTTCATAAGTCACATTATTCATCTATCTAGCTGTCATGCAGGTCTGGGAGAATGACTATTTATAACCTTTCGTTTTAAGATACAACAGTACACATAGAGGAATCTATCCTCCTGTAGATTCTACATGACATTATTTTCCACATATTTCTTGTCAGGTCACACCCATAACAGGCTATCCCGCATTACAAATATTATGTAAATTATTAATACAATATCCAAGTATATAAAATATAAACATATTATATCTGTAGCATTCTTTAAGAAATGTTAGAGCCCTCATCTCACATCTACTGGGAATATTTTTGTGGAACCTGCTATATTAAACAAATTGGTTATGCATTTACAGTTTATGGGCATAAGTCACATTTCTATAATACCTCAATTATGTCTATAACACGTGTATCTACTGCCCAATGAAAACATCATCCAACAGTGATGCATATTAATTCTAGCCATTTCCCAACCTAATCTGTTTGACCAATAATGATCACTTTTTTTCTTCACCAGCATTCAGAAGGAAGACTTACATATTAATAACCTCCATTTTAACCTGGAACAGTATCATCCCTTTAAGTTTCTATTTTCATCATTTATATGCATGATAAATTTAGTCATAATAATTTTTATTGACTCTTTTATCAGACATAATATGTCTTTCATTAAAAAAGCAGCTTGACTTCTTCACGCACAGATACTGGAAACATTTTACAGGTCCCAGCTGTTTCACTTGAATTTCTTAATGACAATCGGCTAAACATAGTTCATGTTTCCATAAATCCTCAGTCATTGAATCCAAGAAGCATTATACAGATATTGTCCATCACCTAACCCTTACTTTTCCCAATAAAAGCATTTTGCCTTTCAAACTTCATATGACAGTTGTGACAAAACATTATATCTCCTTTGCACTCATATCATGTCAAGTGCTTATACTCCTTCTTTTGATCTGTACCAGTAGCAGGACAGAAACAGTTCTTGTTTTTCCAGTCAGATCTTCTTATTCCTCCCATTTATGTTCTACTGAACTCATCCCCAGGTTTAGCAATTCAAATGGTACATAGCAACTTCTTCATAAGAAACTGACAAATGCAATTATTATGTCTTGGCTATCACCTCCTCTACATTTGTAAAAGATAACAAATTATCAGTCTGATAAGCCTTCACTTTTGCAGGAAAAGTTAAACTAGATTTCAGTCTATGCTTCTTACATTCTTAAATGTTTTCCACAAATTATGCTAGTTGTTGGAATATTGCCTTTGGTTAGTCATGCTCACCATATACAGGCTGACTAGTAACTGTAAATTGCCTTTCTAGTTGCCATAGCTTATACAATACCTGCTACTTTTCATAACACCAACTGAGCCAACATAGCTCTGGCTTTGGTTATCAACCTCTCTAAATACGTACTTAATGCCACAGAACTAGCGGTGTTAAACAAAGTTTTGACATTCAGACCAGCATTCTCTTCCACTTTGGATAAATTTGTCATTGATATTAAGATCTTTGGACGTAATATTTTATTAAAGCATGTTTTTGGAAGTAATCTGGATGGAAGCTCAAACATATTCAAGAAACCTAGTACATATATGCCACTACTGCATCCAGTAATATATTTATTTATTAAAGCATGTGAAACAGAAGTTTCCAAGCTCTGACACAAGCAACATAGAAAGATTTTTCACAACATGGCCTATGAAGAAAACAGAACTTTAAACAATCTAAGCAACAAGCATAAGCATTTGACAGGCAGACAAAGGAGGTGGCATTGTTGTTATGGACAGTGTTATATATAATAAGATGAAAGAGATGTTGAGTGAAGCACAGACTTACATGACATTATCCAAAAGGGGATGTGAATAAGGTGATGGACAAAGTTCAAGCTGAAATAGATGATATGTTTTTGACACAGAAGATCAATAAGGAATTGTATGAATATTTGATAAAGGAAAACCTATAGTGCCCATCATCAAAGGGCTTCTGAAGGTTCATAAGAATGAGTCAGATCCACCTATGTGCCCAGATGTATGAGGTGCAGGATGGCTGACTGAACATGCTTCTATCTTTGATGAACATCAACTCAAACTTATTGTTACAAAGGTTCCAACCATCCTTATGGACACGTCCCAATTTTTAATGTCTTTGTTTCAATGTGTAGACAATATTAGAGATGGCATTGTACCAATCATCATAACCATGGACATGAAGAATTTATTCGCTGTCATACCCAATGAATAAAGAATCAAAGTAGTTCGTACTTTTTTAACATTGGATAGGACTATTGTTACTAACATCATAGAGCTAATTTGCTCCTTATTAAACATCATCTTGGAAAATAATATTTTTGTTTTTGAGAACCGCTACTATTGGCAGAAATGGGGAGTGGCCATGGGCACTGCCTGCACCAATAGTTATTCCAACATAGTGATGGCATACTGGGAAAATGAATATGTCTTCAATGATATGAATCCATGGAAAAAAGACATAATATTCTATAAGCATTTTGTTGATGATATTTTTCTATTGTGTGCCAACAGTGAAGATGAACTGGATGCCTTTACTGGATATCTCAAGAAAACTACTATGTTCCTTAGTTTTGACATGAAGCATTCAAGAACCAGTATCGATTTCCTGGATGTTAAACTAGATTTCAGTCCTGCAGATGGTATTAACACATAGACTCATTGGAAGAAATGTTGGAAAAACCATACACTACATAGATCAAGCATGCATCCCAGTTATATTTACTCACAAATTCTAACATTATAACAGGACAGATGCTTAGGGTTTCAAGACTATGTACTAATGAGATATACTATGAGACTGAGGTTGAGCCTTTGAAGAATAATTTCATTGAAAGAGGTTATACCACGAGAGAATTGGAAGAAATTGTTGGCAAGAACAGGGAGCTGAAAAGGTCAAAAGGAAGTCCATATTATTTTACTCGTAATACTGAAGTAACTTCAGAGACATAACAACAGACTCCTTGTGGGATTCACACTCACCCTTCCACTCATAATGAATCAAATCCAAAGGATCCCCTCACTCTATGCCCATACAGCAACTCAAAGGGTGAAAAACCTGTCAATTCCTGGGGTACCTCTGTATGCAAACAGTAGATGGGGCAAATATTTGTCCCACTCTCTCTTAAACTGGTCTGCAAATGCCCGTAACATGGTCTTTAGTGTAGAGTTTAACCTCTCCACAGGACCATTAGTCTGGGGGTGTTAGGGGTGGTCTTTAGGTGTTTTACCCCACAGACAAGCTAGCAGGTTTGACATGAAATTGGCACCGCTGTCAGTCAGTATTTCCCTTGGGAAACCTACCCTGCTGAAAATCACTAACAAAGCATTTGCTATCTTCTCTGCCTTAATGGTGGACAGAGCCACTGCCTCAGGGTATCTGACAGCATAATCTACTACCACCAAGATATACTTCTTTTCTGTGACACGTGGGGTACTCAGAGGCCCCACAATATCCATAGTTACTCTCTGAAACAACTCCTCAGTCACAGGCAATGGCATCAAAGCAGCATTGACCTTGTCTCCTGCCTTGCCTACTTTTTTGGCACTGCTCACAGGTCCTGTAGTACCCTGTTACATCCCTTGCAATCCCAGGCCAATAAACGTTCTGCAGAATGCGTCTCTTGGTATGCTTTATGCCCATATGACGTGCAAAAGGAATGTCATGAGCTATGGCTAGAAGTGCCAGATAGTATGTTCTGGGCACTACCAACTGCTGTATTACCTCACCCTCTAGCCCTCCCTCAGGGGTCCACTTTCTATATAGTAACCCTTTGTCTCAGTATACAGACTCCCCTTTTCCATGAGAGTCAGATGCCTCCCTAGCTACCTTGCTTAAGACTCTTAGTATAGGGTCCAAGAGTTGAGCCTGTCTCAACTCTACCTTTGTGACCCTTCCCAGCTCCCCTTCCACAGGAAGTCTGGCATCCTCTGAGAGCAGTGTCTCACTGTCAGCCTGGGTACTACCACTCACCTCTGCCTTTGCAGTCACTCTGACCAAGGGAACATCAGTACCTACCAGCAGTGGTGGCTCACCTTCTGGCTCACTGCTGCAAGTTAGCTCCCTCCCTAAAATAGCCATCTTATCAGCCCTTGCTTCAGATGTGGTGTCTGTCTGGGTCTCCCCCAGGCTGCCAGATCCACATGCCTGTCTCCAAGCCTAACTGCATGTAACTGCATGCACACAAAGTACTTCATTATCAAAATCATTCCCTATCAAGACATCTGCAGGGATGTGCTCAAGCACACCTACTTTTTTGCTTCCTTTTCCACCCTCCCAGTCAAGGGGAACCCTGGCCAAAGGAATTTGGAATGGGGTTCCTCCTAAAGCTCAGACTAGAGTGGACTGTCCAAGCAAGTACTTCTCCTCTTTAACCACTGCAGGTTTCACAACTGTTATGTCAGAGGCTTTGTCTCTCTCTTAGCAGTGACCTGTTTTCTACCCACTAAGACAGGATATAAACTCCAGTGATAGTTTGGTACCCCTGTTGTCTCCAGGCAACTTACCAGTGGCATACTGTTATTCCCGCATGCTGGCTCCCCACCTTATGTTCCCCACCTTGCCTCTATGGACATCTGTATACTACATGACCTCATTGGTTACATTTAAAACATCTAACCCTTGGTCCTCACCATGTACTTGGACTACTGACTTCCCTTGTTACTGGTGGACGCTGTTGGGGTGGTTTAGGCTGCCCAGCATGGGTCCCTGTATAACCATGTACAGCAGTGGGTATCCCCTTCTTGTGCAGTGATGTTCTGCTTGTTAAGTAGAGATCCCCTTTTCTCTCCAGTTCATCTGCAGCGTTACACTCCCAGTCTACCAACCAGATTCTCATGTCCTCAGGCAAAGTGCTAAGGGCTTGTTCCCTCATCAAAAGGTCTGCCAGTCTTTCGTAAGTGGTGACCTGACACCCAATCACCCACCTATGAAAATGAGTGCTTAACTCAGCAATATAATCACATACACATTCATCTGCCTTGCATCTATTCTCAAAAAACTTTTGGCTGTAAGCTTTAGGTGTTAACTTAAAACATTCTAATAAGCATTGTTTTACTTTATTGTAGTTTTAAACAATCAGTATCAGACAATTTAGAAAGAGCATTTACAGATTTACCATGAACTAAGGGGTCAGGAACCGTACCCATAGCACTTGGTCAACATTATACTGTTTACATACTCCTTCAAATATATGAATACAACTATCAAAATGATCACTCTATGTAAACTGTGGAAGAAATTTACTGACCTTTATTGCTTCTGGGGTTCAGTTATTCCCTTCCCCATTACTCCATGACCCTGACGAAGAGTCAGCATCTCCCTCTCATGTTGGCACTTTTTCTCCTTGTCTTTGGCCTCCAAATGCCACAGTCTCTCCGCTGATTCTGTTTCCAAATGTTTGGCCTCTAGTTCAAGTCTCTTTAACTCCAGACAGATTTTTACGTCCTCTGAGGAAAATGTCACCATCCATTTTATTTTCCTAGACCATTCATTTTGGGACATACACTTGAATATTTCTTTCTTTAAATAGTCAATTTTATACTGACATATCATTGTTTTTCTGTAACACAGCATCTGATCATGTATATTTTTAATTTGGGAATAAGTGGAATATTTTTATATTTCTAAATTAGATATACCTGTGTTATTTTACAACTCCAGTAACTGCAGCTGTGTAATGGAATATCAGCACTTTCCTCTCTAGTTACTCAATAATTATATTGAGGCATCAAGGGTACTTGAAGAAGAAAATGGAGTTCCAGGAAACAGCCATAGTTTAATTCAGAACTGCATGAAATTTGCATAATTTCCTAATATAATATACGTAAGTCCTAAACTATTCTGAAAAACTATAATGTTAAGAAAATCTTGAACTATTACGCACTTTTCCAGATCATGCATTGTTATTCTAATCTACTTTTTTTCTTTTCATGAGAATGACCTATCTCTAGATGATTGTCACTGTTAAAGGGACACCCCTACCCCACGTGAAAAAATGGGAAAAAGGGTTTGTGGAAGGATAGATGTAACCGACTCCTCTTTCCAAATAATGAAAATAAAATACTTTAACATGGGAAATCTAAAACCTAGATGGATGGGTGAATAATTGTTGTATTGGAAAAAATAATGTAAATAAAAACATTTTCACTGCACTAAAGGGCCATAACAATTTATTAATTTATTTTATTTATTTATTGACATATATACAAATATATATATAATTGAAGTTGATTTTGTAGAACAGTACAACATTGTAGAAACATAGTTGTTAAAGTAGTTATTATTATTATCAAGTATTGGTACAATATCAAAGGGCAATACACCATTTTTACCATCTATAAGGTATAGTTGTTTATAGTTTAAAGATAGGAAATTAGAACATTAGAAATAGTGAGGTAGAATAGTTAGGAAGGTAAAGGAAGAAGGGTAAGAGAAAGGGGCGGGGGAAAATAAAACAGTCAGGTAGCAAGAAGTTGTGAGGAGAGTAATTATATAGGGGAAAGGTGAGAGTTGGGTGGATGAGATAGGACATGGGAGGAAGGAGGGGGTGCTTAGTTAAAATGGAGAATTAAGTGGCAGAGGGAACGTTAGAGTGGAAGGAGAAGTTTATCTGTCGGTCAAAAAACAATGGCATACACGAGAGTTAAAAAGGTGTTTTTTAATGTAAGGTGAAAAGTCTTGAAACATTCAGTGGCAGTGATATTTTCAGGTAAGGTGTTCCATAGTTTTACAGTAGCACAGGAGTAAAGACATTGGCCAGCTCTTATGTTTGATCTCTGTACACTTCTTCTTCTTCTTCTTTCAGCTTTTCCCGGTTATGGGTCGCCACAGTGGATCATCTGTCCGCTCATGATTGGCAGTGGAGTTTTATAGTGTCGAGTTGCCAGCCCGGCGCCCAACCTTCCACAGAAGGCACACACGCACACACTCACACCTAGGGCCAATTTAGAGTGTCCAATGTGGGAGGAAACCGGAGCACCCGGAGGAAACCCACACGACCACATGGAGGACATGCAGACTCCGCACAGAAGGCACCCCAGCCAAAAATCAAACTGAAGAACCTCTTGCTGTGAGGTGACAATGCTAACTGCTGCATCACCGCGGACGCCCTGGTCTCTGTACACTTATAAGTTGTTAAAACATATCTGGGGTTTTAAGTGTTCTGTTTTGGATTACATTAAGTGTAGGAAAATGCTGTACATTATCTGGGTCATATTTTGTAGCTGTGCTGTTCACTTTGCACCAAACACCTGTGATGTACACAAGGAGCTAGTTATTCACATAGCTATTGTCCTCTACATAAAATGCCAGTTGTTATGATTTTTGATAGTTAATATTCAAGTCAATTATGTTCTGTATTGACAAAAATATGTTTAATTTTAGTTATTTCTTGAACATAATTAGGAGTTAAATGAATGCCATTCCAATATACTACAGTGATCTTTCATTAATTGGTGAATGTTATTCTCTTTAAAGACACAGAAGGGAATTTTCATCAACTGCAAGCAATGCAATGGCAGGTGACATCCCTTGTATACTCGTATTTTAAATGTTATTTTCTGATCTCTGTTAATTTTTATCTGGTTGTTAAATGTCTGTATAAAAATGCTGAATGGTATCAACATATTGAAAGGGTATGTGATAACATAACAGTACCCACTAAATATAAGTGTGATTTGTCAAATTAAAAGCGTCTGTGCAAAATTTAAGAAGGACAAGAGTATCAGTTTTCTCAATACTATCTTTTCCAGTACATAAATTATTCTTTTCAGAAGTTTGCTTGCCCTCCCATCTTCCTACCTTGGCAGAAAGCATACTTGTTGAGCTTCTTCTTCTTCTTTCGGCAGCTGCCATTAGGGGTCGCCACAGCGGATCATCTGTTTCCATTTCTTCCTGTCCTCTGCATCTTGCTGTGTCACACCAACCACCTGCATGACCTCTCTCACCACATCCATAAACCTTATCTTAGACCTTCCTCTTTTCCTGTTACCTGGTAGCTTCATCCTTAGCATCTTTTTCCCAATATACCCAGCATCCCTCCTCAGCACATGTCCAAACCAACGCAATCTCGCCTCTCTGGCTTTGCCTTCAAACTGTCCAACCTGAGCTGACCCTCTAATATACTTATTCCTAATCCTATCTACCCTTGTCACACCCAGTGCAAATCTTAACATCTTTAACTCTGCCACATCAAGCTCTGATCCTACCTTTTTGTCAATGCCACTGAACACAACAAGAAAACAAGAAAACATACTTGTTGATATGGAGTACTAAATCCAAGACCTTCAATAACTATTATTTTAACCATTATTTGAAAATCTATATACAGAAATGAAATTTGGTGATAATGACACAGCATAAACTGGATTTCCTGTATTTGTAATTAAAGTAATATGAGTCAAGCACATTTTTAATGGGACCCTGAACCCTGATATTATAAGATTTTTTTCACAAAAATGAGATCTGGTTCACTACTAAATGTCTGGAAAAAACATTTCCACTTACTGATGTGGGCCCAAGGATTTATTACTTTATAAGAGAGGATGTTACCTGTATGACTTGCTGTTTAGGGAAATTCTGATAGTGTGTTACCCACAGTTTTAGAGGTTTGCTAGATCTGTTACTGTAATGCATTTATCTTGAGTTCACATTTACAGTTACATAATTATGAGAACTACTGATAACATTTTTGTTTATTATCTTCATGTTTATTACAGATATTTCCTTGAGCATCATTTTATTGTGTGATAGTATTTTGGAATTTCTTGAATTGACATTGGATAGTTAATAGTGTTCCTGCCATAGATAGATAGCTAGATAGATAGAATGTTGTTACAAAAATCAAATAAAATGAATGCAAACTTGTGTATTTTCCACTGGATTGCAAATGTGCTATCTGACTGATCTCTGGATGTGGAAGTTGCTGGAAACCTCTCCGATCATAACATTGTAACTAGTGGAGTACCACAGGTATCAAGGGTGGCCACGGTGGTGCAGTGGTTAGCATTGCTGCCTCACAACAAGAAGTTCTCCAGTTCGATTCTCGGCTGGGGTGCCTTCTGTGTGGAGTCTGCATGTCCTCCCTGTGGTCGCGTGAGTTTTCTCGTGGTGCTCCAGTTTCCTTCCACATCCCAAAGACATGTTGCAGATGGATTTGACACTCTAAATTGGCCCTAGGTGTGAGTGCATGCATGTGTGTGCCTTCTGTGGAAGGTTTGGTGCTGGGCTGGCAACTCAACACTGTAAAACTCCGCTGCCAATCATGAGCAGAGAGGTAATCTGCTGTGGCGACCCCTAACCAGGAAAAGTGGAAAGAAGAAGGAGTACCACAGGTATCAGTGCTGGGACCTCTCTGAATGTAACATTGTAACTAGTGTAATACCATAGGTATCAATGCTGGGACCTCTCTGATCATAACATTGTAACTAGTGGAGTACCACAGGTATCAGTGTTTATTTATTTTATTTTACATTTGTTAACTGGGAAAGTCCGACTTGGAACAAAGCCAATTTTTAGCAGAGTACCAGGGAGAAATGCTCCAGATGTATATCTTTGTAACATGGGAGGAAACCGGAGCACCCGGAGGAAATCCACACAGACGCAGGGAGGATATGCAGACTCCACAGAGAAGGCACCCCAGCTGAGAACCTCTTGCTGTGAGGTGACAATGCTACCGCTGCACCACTGCGCCATGTGTTGGTGTCCTCTCTGATCATAACATTGATTATAACATTGTAACTAGTGGACTACCACAGGTATCAGTCCTGGGACTTCTCTGATTGTAACATTGTAACTAGTGGAGTATCACAGGTATCAATTTTGGGCATTTATTTTGCAGACATCCAGTCCAATATTCCAGAAGTGTTGTTGACTAAGCTTGCTGATTATTACATTTCACTGTTATGTAGTCATACTTTGATACTAAACAGCTCTAGCAAGGGTTGGAATATACATATACTTGGTGAATTGAAAATGGTCTCAAGTTAAAGGCAGAAAAGTGCAGTGGTATAGCATTCAGTAAAAAAGCTGTTCTCACCTCTTGTGTTTTAAATCATATCCCCCTTCAGACAGGCCTGATCATAAAGGACCTGCTAATTCTGAGGACAGTTCTCTCTCACTCAGTCATCGTGCTTCCACCTTAATCAGGAAATCCTTCTGTTTGGCTCAGTTAATTTCCAAGGGAATATCCTCAAGACCCAAAGAAGTCATCCTTCCAGTCTACTCTTCCCTTGTCAGACGCATCATTGAATACAATATCCTCTTTAGTTTATATAAATAAAAGCATATTGCTCAACTAGAAAGTCTTCAAAGGTACCTACAAAGAAAATCAAAGGCAACAAACATTTCATCTATCCCAGCAGATTATCACAACTTTCACTCAACCCAGTAGCCTACATGCTCTTCCAAGGTGACTTAAGTCTTGCTTTTTGAGCCATGAAATACCCAATCCTATTTGACCTTCGCTTTCTTTGCAAAATTAGTGACTCCAATCCCTCATATATCCTCCTAATTAACCTTATTATTGTGTCAGGGAATGCAAATGCTTTCATTGTCCTGCTCATAATATCCAAGAGTACTCTGTTAAAAGCTTTCTCTTCATCAAGACTCACCAGCAACAGCAGTATTTTTCTTACACTCTGTTTCTCTCTGGGTCATCATTGTTCTATTAATGTTGTCAAATGTTTGCCTCCCCTCCACCAAACCACTGTGATCCATCTATTAATTTTGGCACCACTGCCATTCTTTTAGTTATTATAGACAGAAATATTTTATAATCATGGTTTAAAATTAAAGTGGGCCTATATAAAGCTGGGTCTGATGGGTCTTTACCATCTTTGGGTATTACAATCACCACAGCTTTCTTCTAGGGTGTTGGTGCTTCCTCTCATTTTGAAACACTGTTAAACAAAATCTTCCAGATCTTTATCTGTTTCTTCCTTGATAGCTTCCAAACTCCCATAGAAACACCATCTGTTCATGGAGACTTTCCTGCAGATTGACTGTAATCGCCATTTGTTACCTCATCTCCTCCTATATTTACTGTTAATTTCTGAGTGTCATCTATCTCTAACCTTGGTATCCTTACGTCTTCCATAAATATTTCCATTTGTGCTCTTTCTTGATATCTACATTTCTCAGATTTATACAGATTTTAATAAAATTCCCGAAATATCTCTAATATGTCACAGCATCTCTGGTTATTTTCTTGTTATAGGCAAATTAGGTTTTGCATAGGCACAGAAGATCTATTAGTTGAATGGTGTGCTTGACAGTTCCCCAACATTAGGTGAGCTGTATATCAATGGTGAAGAATCCTAATAATACAGCATCTGTAAAAGCACCAAAAGAAGTCACCCAAACAAAATACGACCCTTCACCAGTACCTAAGGCTCAGCAAGTAATCTGCTGATAGTTAATGTAATGTCATAGGAAAATAATAGGTAACATATCTTATGCTGGAGCCATATGCAACTGAAGCCCAAATTTTCCTACAAAATTAAGTTGTCATGGTTGCCAGTTCTACTAAAACAGACCTTTACCTGCTATTCCAGGTACTTGTCTATATCAAGATATCCCCAACTGGGACATCTACCAACAGAGATATTTGTGTTAATCTACTCAGCTCTGCACCAATATCTAGGACTCCACAGTGGATTGAGGAATTGTTGATAATCCCATGCAGAGATGCCAGGAACTCATATTACCCACTATTCCTGTTCCAGGTGGGTTACCTGACCTTTAGCTGCACTTATTATGCCAGTGGCCTGATGTCTCATGTGGTCATATGTCCTATTCTGACCACCAACAGCACTGATATAATTAATGACATCCCACTAGGCATGGTTGTGGAAGGGCTGGTCATCTATCTCATGGCTGATCATCCCTTGATCAGGAAGACATTGAACCTGTGGCAGGATGCATTCTTTGCATGGGATAACTTACTTTTTTATGGTTTTCCACATTGTGGCATACTTATCTGAAATGAAAATTAAACATATAGGGGAGAACTGTTAATGATCCTGCCAGACATTTGCCTTCAGAATGTAAAAATGTACGATATAGCCATGGCAAGGACTACATCCCTTTGGTATATGTTTGCACAGCAACTCATGCATATATGTGGTATTCATAGGTAGGTATATTTCCTTAGGTCTTAGAAACCCCCTATAAAAAGGGAGTTTCTCATGGAAATGACACATAATGGCTCTCACATATTCCACATCTGAGTATCATAATTGTTACACATGCCACAGAGAGACCATGTCCTCAGGCCATATGTCCATCAAACCATTTGGGTTATGCATGGATATATTATTTGTATACATGCAGTAATGTATGTCACAGACATATTAAGCATACTCTACCAAGGCTAGAAGTACTTTTTGGCTTGTGCTGTGTTGTGGGAAGTGGGTAATGGAAGTACACAAATATAACTCTGTGGGACCTAATTGTGTACTGCTTGAAACTGCACCCTATGCACTGTTCCTCTCAGTAGGCTATGTACTCTCTCCCCCACTGGCAAACACACAATGCACATCACTAACCAGCTGTCACAGAGGATTAAGGATGTGATCTGTAGGCTCTGTGATGCAGGGTTTAATTCCTACTTGTTTTATTTGCCTTCTTAACCATACTATGCTTGGGGGTAACTGGCAATATGAGCTAGGTTCCTAAGTGGTTCCCTGGATCGCAAGCCTAGTAACTACCTATGAACACTGACTTGCCAGAAACTGTTGTCGTACTGTCATGTACCATGTTCCAGGTTTATCACCTACTAATATCTGCATCAAACCCACACACCCACAAATATTACACATTCAGTTTTGCAGAAACTGTTATAGGAATTTAAAATTTACACATAGCCTCAGGCAACTGTCCTATTAGTCAGTGAACAGTCTGCACTAGGTTACAGGTATGCATGGATACTATTAACACATATAACAATAATACACACATTACAGGCCAGTGTGCTACTCCATAGTAACCACCCATTTACCTTGCCATGGCAGTACACAAGCAGTCAAGGTAGCACACTCCCTCACAGTGGCAGCAGGGCTGTACATTCAAAGAACAGCATGAACAATCTCTGCAAGTGTATACTTTTGAAATCTTCAGGCACAAGAAAAAACATAAGAAACAAGTCATGCCAACACTTTTCCAATTCACTCACTTTTCTAAAGCAAAAGCTGCACATAAATGTTCTGCTGCACAACTTTTCCACCCACTAGGTTTGTTGCTCGAGTAAAATCTTTCATAGCAAAATGAGCCACGTGGTGTACAGGAGAGCTTACATTGTGCAATGTTGAAGATTCTGGAGTGGAAATTATTAGGCATCAGCTAATCAATATGCCTGAATCATGTGTGGCATTTTTCACTAAAGTAGTTTATAATGCCACTCTTAGAGCATTGCTCACCTACTTGCACTTACATAAGCACCTGCAAAGCACAGTGAAATAGGCTGTGAGTCAGTGACTCCTTCAGCAATGTGGGGAAATGGATTTTACTTCTGTATCCTACAGAACTGCTAAAGAACTAAACTGATATTACTGTTAAGAAGAGTGAAGCTACTTTTCATGCAGATGCTTACAGCAGAGGTGCAGCTAGCTATTTTTTGTAGCAAACAGCCAATCACTCCCTGTAACACTTTGCTCCTGGAGCAGCTATTCCCTTCATCCCAACCAAGCTATGCTTTGGTTCACACCCTAACTCTATCATGACATAATATCTATTTGTGTGTTAAACAATGCAGGCACCATGACTGATTTCACTAGTTAGCTGCCAAATGTTGTGCATCATGTGGTGATAAACTCAATTTGTATGGCCAAAAGAGGGCTATCATAGTTCTTTAGAATGTGACCTGGTGAATGGCCATGGCTGACAAGGGCACTCATTTTGACAAGGCTGTCAGGTAATGCAGCAAGGAGAGCAAATCTTCCTGTATCACCTGCAGAGAGACCACAGGAAGTGTCTAATTGGAGATTCCTATGAAGATCCCCACTATAAATTGGCTGCCTGGCACAGCCTTGCCAGAGCAGTGTCACATTCCACTGGCATATCCCACTCTAGCAAACAGTGCCACCACCACTATAGTAACACACAGAGGTGCCATCCTGACCTTCTTAGTGAGGAGAAGAGGCCAGAACAAGGGAACACGAGATGTATTGTAAATACTTCAAATAATTAACGGTCCTTTAATTTATCTCATAATTTATATTTACTGGTGTTGGACATTTAATACAGGATTTCTTTATGTTTTTTTTTTCATTTTGTTGCAGCAAGGAGGAAATTTAGGAGAATATCTTCTTTTATCGGAAGAGAATGGAATAGCTGTCCAGGAAAAGGGGTGTGCATTATTTTTTACACATTTTCTAGTATTCATTATACAGCTGAAAGTTATGCGTGCACACTGTCAGAGCGTGTTTCTGTACACATGTTAACAGGTTACTGCCTCCTACATATTATAACAGGAAGTGATTGCATCTATCTTCTGAAGATATGCATTTCATTTAAATATGAAGTTAACTGTGCAAGGACAGTTGTCATAATAGTTTTATAGGTATAACAACTTACTGAGCTAGCATCTGACAGGCCAGAAAACCAAAGCATTGCACTTGTAGGCAGTGTTCTGCACACACTCAGGAGTAGGAGGCACAACATAAGTGTAGTTTACACTGGTATTTTCTCCTAATCAGATATTTCCTCCATCTCCCCAGCTGTATTGATATCTTGATCAGTGGCTGGAAAGAGTAGTTGCAAGCAGCAGATGAGCATGCTGTGTAAGGCGGGGTATACATTTTGGATCTTTATTGAAATGTTAAATATCACTAAATCGATGTTTCAGTATATTGAACACAGTACATCGATTAGACAGAAATGCTGAATTCACATTGAAAAAACAAAAAAGTATTTTTGCAGGGGGGCACTCCCCGACAATTAATAACGCTGAGATCGCACAATAGTGGAGAATAAGGAAAAACTCCTTACCTCTCTCTTAGCGATCTCGCACAAACATCCAGCAATGTACCCAGAACCCAAATCACACATACACACCTGCATATATTCACACACATGCATTCAAACACATGCACACACACACACACATATATATGCACATATTCACACAAATTCAAACACACGCACAGATGATCCATTTTCACATGATTCTGTATACATCAACCAAATAAGTTTGATGTTATGTACAATCAAGTGAAAATCAACCGTCTGAACCTCGAGGAGATGAAAGGCACCTTACCTTTTTGAGGGGGGGGCTTATGGTTGTGTAAAGGTTGGGGGGAAACAGGTGCATGTGTTTGTTATTGATTTGGGTAGCAGTTTTTCGTTTTTCTAGTTGAGGGGATTTGCATTTTTTCATTGTTCTTATGTTGTGGCCCCATACTGATTGTTGGAACTTGCCAGTTTAACAAAAGTTTTCCCATGTTTTGGTGAGATGTCAGAAGGCGGCTAGGTTGCCTCACCTAGAACATCTGATGGTCTATCACTGCAGGGGAGTGCTGTTGTTCCCACTTATGACACTACCAGTCGTGTGTAATTTATTATTTATAACATTTATAACATTATAACATTATTTATAACATGGATGGAGTTCTCAGAGGTAGCGGGTGAGATGACTGACCTCACCAGCCCACTGGAGGGTGAAGCTTACAGAGTCGTAGGATTGCCCAGCACTGTCTTCACCATCTTAGGTAAAGCCTAGTTGGCAAGGTAGTCAGGGTACTGACTTACCTGCCTTGGGTCTAGCCAAGGCAGTGTGGATATAGGATAGTTATATGCACCATATCCCCTTCCTTTATTACCCTTTTTTATGCAACACCTCCCTCCCCTATTTGTTGTTTAGTCCTTCTCATCACCAGTCTCCTTCCTTTGTCAGAATGATAATTTTGCTTTCACTCCCCAAATGTATCAACTCCTCCCCTGTCAGCATTTGTCTCTGTTTTATACTTGTTTTTGTTTCTCTGCTTCTAAGCCTCTCCTTTTTTCATCTCTTATCTTACATTTACACTTGCATCCTTTCCCATCAGAAACATAGCTAGCTCAACTAGCACCATGTGATGGTCCCACTTACCAACCCCCACCCCATAAGCTCTTAAAATGTTGCTGTAGTTTATACCTTGACTGCACATAGCTCTATGGCACTCAAGTTTTAGTTAAAAAAGCATTTCTGTTTTAAACTGTAGCAAAATGCTTGCTGCAGTTTATATCCTGCACTTAGTGCTATAGCGCTCAGGTTTTAGTTGAAACATTTTTTTTTTGCTTTAATACTGCAGCAAACTGCTTGTTTCAATGTAGCAAATAGTTGCTAGAGTTTATACCATGTCTGCAGGAATTGCTTTGGTACTCAGGTTTTAGTTTAAAAACAAAACAAAACAAAATTCTTTCCTCTTTCAAACTGTAGCAAACTGCTGCTGCAAATGTAGCAATCAGTTGTTACAGTTAATACCTTGCATGGAATGCTATAGCTTTTACACTGTGGCAAGCTGTTTGTTACAGTGCTGAAAATTGCTTGCTACAATGTAGCAAGCAGTTGCTACAGTTTAAACAATTTATTTTATTTATTTATTTATTTAACATTTGTTTACCGGGATGGACCGACTGGACAGCAGTGTCCATTTTCAGTGGAGGCCCGAGGAGAAAAGCATTAGCAAAGTACATTTTTACTAATACATGTCTAATACAACAAAGAAAAAAGTTTACTATACAGCTTATATGTATATACTTACAGTCTAGCAGAGATCAGTAAAGCAATTTATATACATAGGAGATTAATCAACAAAAATATATACATGAGAGATGAAATTAACACATAAATAAAGTACAACTACAGTACATCATAAGCTACAGTACTCAGATTTGACAGTAAATGCAAGACCAACTTTTAAAAGCCAGTATTGCACTAAAGAGCAACTGGGATGATGGATGGCTGATCATGCCCTATAACAGTGTTGTCATTGTGGTAGTTTTGAGCATTGTTAGTTTCATACCACTCAACTTTCCAGATTTTCACAGAATGTCCATCTTTTTGCCTCCTATTTTTGGTCTGTTTGTCTTAAAATTTGTGGATTTCTGGCAAATCATTGAGGACTAAACTCACTAAATAATGAAAAACATTTGAGTTTCAGATTTTATTTCCTTAAAAAAATGCTTATTAGTGCATAATCTGTTATTCTAGTGACTTTCCAAGTTTATAAGAAGCAATGTTTAAAAGTTGTCCTATTTTGACCCTTTGTCCTCCATTATTTTTGGCTTTGCCTAGATTTCTTGCTGAAAGAGGTTGAGAGTTATGATTAGTCTGAATGTCCAAAATTAAATTAGGTACCTGTTTTATCAATGAAGAAGGTGATAGAAAGTAAACTGTCCAAAATTAAATTAGGTACCTGTTTTATCAATGAAGAAGGTGATAGAAAGTAAACTGTCCAAAATTAAATTAGGTACCTGTTTTATCAATGAAGAAGGTGATAGAAAGTAAACTGTCCAAAATTAAATTAGGTACCTGTTTTATCAATGAAGAAGGTGATAGAAAGTAAACTGTCCAAAATTAAATTAGGTACCTGTTTTATCAATGAAGAAGGTGATAGAAAGTAAACTGTCCAAAATTAAATTAGGTACCTGTTTTATCAATGAAGAAGGTGATAGAAAGTAAACTGTCCAAAATTAAATTAGGTACCTGTTTTATCAATGAAGAAGGTGATAGAAAGTAAACTGTCCAAAATTAAATTAGGTACCTGTTTTATCAATGAAGAAGGTGATAGAAAGTAAACTGTCCAAAATTAAATTAGGTACCTGTTTTATCAATGAAGAAGGTGATAGAAAGTAAACTGTCCAAAATTAAATTAGGTACCTGTTTTATCAATGAAGAAGGTGATAGAAAGTAAACTGTCCAAAATTAAATTAGGTACCTGTTTTATCAATGAAGAAGGTGATAGAAAGTAAACTGTCCAAAATTAAATTAGGTACCTGTTTTATCAATGAAGAAGGTGATAGAAAGTAAACTGTCCAAAATTAAATTAGGTACCTGTTTTATCAATGAAGAAGGTGATAGAAAGTAAACTGTCCAAAATTAAATTAGGTACCTGTTTTATCAATGAAGAAGGTGATAGAAAGTAAACTGTCCAAAATTAAATTAGGTACCTGTTTTATCAATGAAGAAGGTGATAGAAAGTAAACTGTCCAAAATTAAATTAGGTACCTGTTTTATCAATGAAGAAGGTGATAGAAAGTAAACTGTCCAAAATTAAATTAGGTACCTGTTTTATCAATGAAGAAGGTGATAGAAAGTAAACTGTCCAAAATTAAATTAGGTACCTGTTTTATCAATGAAGAAGGTGATAGAAAGTAAACTGTCCAAAATTAAATTAGGTACCTGTTTTATCAATGAAGAAGGTGATAGAAAGTAAACTGTCCAAAATTAAATTAGGTACCTGTTTTATCAATGAAGAAGGTGATAGAAAGTAAACTGTCCAAAATTAAATTAGGTACCTGTTTTATCAATGAAGAAGGTGATAGAAAGTAAACTGTCCAAAATTAAATTAGGTACCTGTTTTATCAATGAAGAAGGTGATAGAAAGTAAACTGTCCAAAATTAAATTAGGTACTTGTTTTAACAATGAAGAAGGTGATAGAAAGTAAACTGTCCAAAATTAAATTAGGTACCTGTTTTATCAATGAAGAAGGTGATAGAAAGTAAACTGTCCAAAATTAAATTAGGTACCTGTTTTATCAATGAAGAAGGTGATAGAAAGTAAACTGTCCAAAATTAAATTAGGTACCTGTTTTATCAATGAAGAAGGTGATAGAAAGTAAACTGTCCAAAATTAAATTAGGTACCTGTTTTATCAATGAAGAAGGTGATAGAAAGTAAACTGTCCAAAATTAAATTAGGTACCTGTTTTATCAATGAAGAAGGTGATAGAAAGTAAACTGTCCAAAATTAAATTAGGTACCTGTTTTATCAATGAAGAAGGTGATAGAAAGTAAACTGTCCAAAATTAAATTAGGTACCTGTTTTATCAATGAAGAAGGTGATAGAAAGTAAACTGTCCAAAATTAAATTAGGTACCTGTTTTATCAATGAAGAAGGTGATAGAAAGTAAACTGTCCAAAATTAAATTAGGTACCTGTTTTATCAATGAAGAAGGTGATAGAAAGTAAACTGTCCAAAATTAAATTAGGTACCTGTTTTATCAATGAAGAAGGTGATATAAAGTAGACTGTCCAAAATTAAATTAGGTACCTATTTTAACAATGAAGAAGGTGATAGAAAGCAAACTGTCCAAAATTAAATTAGGTACCTGTTTTATCAATGAAGAAGGTGATAGAAAGTAAACTGTCCAAAATTAAATTAGGTACCTGTTTTATCAATGAAGAAGGTGATAGAAAGTAAACTGTCCAAAATTAAATTAGGTACCTGTTTTATCAATGAAGAAGGTGATAGAAAGTAAACTGTCCAAAATTAAATTAGGTACCTGTTTTATCAATGAAGAAGGTGATAGAAAGTAATGATAATAAAATTAAAATGTTCCTTCTCACGTAACATAATCTGTTTATGCTCTTCAAGGATTTCTTTCCCAACAACAGGAAGGTGCCTGATTGGACACTTTTACAGATATGAATCTTTGGAATGAGAATGTGATTAAATGCTGTGAATGAAATTGTAAAAATATCTGTCTGTAGGTGTGTGGGGGGTGTATGCATACTCACAGGGGTTAAAGAAAAACAGGTTTCAAGAATCGCATAAAACTGATGCATGATTTTTTATCATAAATGTTAACAGTTTGTAGTCTTTTTTCAGATGATGAAGTGTTGTTGTATGTCTTCATCTCTTGAATGTTGATATATATATATATATATATATATATATATATATATATATATTTTTTTTTTTTCCCCAGAATATAAGAAAGGCGTGTATAATAATAATAGGAGTGCATATGTATTTTGTTTTGGATGGAAAGTGTTTGGACATTTGGAACAGATACATGGCTTTGTCTGATTATTTTTCCTCATCAAAGTCAAAGTATTAATTTGTTTTGTTACTCATCTAGGTAGGTTGCTGGTTACTGTTTTGTTAAATATATATGCTTATACTCTTCCTAGTGTACATGCAAAGTTTTGGGAGAAGGTAACGCCTTGGCTAAATACTAATTTAATTATATTATAAAGGGAATAGTTTAATTCTAGTTGCCCTGATATTAAAAGGAAAAAAGGATGCATAACGAAAGAAGTAGATGTTAGGTTATGTAAATGTATTTTCTTAATTTCAATTAACTCACAGGAGACCTCATGGATATAGCTTTAGGAATGCTACCCAGTGTACTAGAACAGATTTTATTTATTTATTTTAGTAGCTGCTTACTAGAAATTATACAATAAAGGGTAATTAGTATTCCAAAACATGCATTCCCATTGCAAATCAAGCATATCCTAATAAAAAGAAGTCCAGCCGTTAAACTATTATTGAACAGCCAGACTTTCCATTAGGGGATGCATAAAAAAAAAACTGTCTTAGAATATATGATGAGGGACAGAGCAAAATGTCAAAAAACAAAATCAGGACATTCTGCAAACCTCTGGACAGATAAAAGCTACAGTTACTGATAATACGATCTATTGTGATGCTCTTACCTTTCTACTGCCTAGAGTTTATCAAATCGTCCCTCATTTTCTTCATTTGTTTGCTGTCCTTTTTAACTTTATTTTTTGAAAAAACACGCAGAAAAGCAAAACAGATAGAGAGAGTGAGAGGCAAACAGCTAATGGAAAGCTCTCTTCTCCTGCAGTTCCCTATCACTGCCCTGATCTACTGTGTGCGTATGGGGACCTATGTACCATATGCATGCACAGTACATCAGTAAAATGTGAAGAACACAAACACTAAAGTGATGCACAAAGACATTATTTAACAAAGGTAAGCAATTTCTTTCTTAAATAATGTCATTGTGTAATAACAATAACTCATTTCTGGATTTGGGTATCACAGGATTTGCCATCAGCTGGCTTTGTTTGATCTCTTGGGTTTCATCCTCATGATCAAACCACACTAACCAAGGGTAAATCCTGTGTTACCCACACCTAATCATTGGTTACTGTAAAAGTAAAGGACAACTCTATAAATGGTGTTTTCAGATCATGGCATTTTAATAGTAGAGTTGTATGTTAGATTCTATAGGGAAAGTGGTATATATAGTGAGATGTGTGTTTTTAATAAAGGATTCCATAAAACCTGACTTGGATAGGGTATGATGTGATCATTGTATTTAAAAGAACTGTATGAATCAGAGGTGTTATAGCAGTTTCATTTAAAGCAGAAATTTATAAAATAATAAATTGGAAGAGGTGTATGGCTATGAAATGGGAACCACAAACATTTAGTTTTAGAATATAATGATATTGTCCCAGGGAAAGAAGATAATAAGTTAACTTTTTATTTTGAGAATAAAAGAAAACAAAAAAAAATGGAATTGGATGCAGAAGTATCAAAAACAAGGCAAAAGGAATAAGGAATTACTTTTTTGCATGCATAACAGTAAGAATAACTGTTACATGGAATTTCTTGGGTCTATATTAATATGCCGAAAGTATTCTGTTATATAAATGCTGAGTTGCAGATGCTTTTTGTTAATGAAATAATCATCCACCTTTCTAATACAACTTCAACCAGCCCTTTCCAAACATTTTTATGAATGTATCGTAAAAAGAAGAAAGATTTGAGCCACATGCCCATTAGAAATCATTCATTCAAAATTTTAATAGTTCCCTTATTTTTGAAAATACAATAATTTACATAACTACAAGGAATTCCATCCTCCTTTGGCTCAGAGTAACGATTAACAAATTTCAAAGTCAATTTTTATAATGTCAGAAATAATTTTATTCTCTTTTTCTTCCAGCTCAGTAAATTGTTTGAAGCAATATTCTTTCATACCGCGCAGTTTATAAGAAATAGTATCAGCATTCATACTCACACAAAAATTCGGATCTATATTAGTATGCCGAAAGTACACAAACGCGAATCCCTAAAGGCCGACACATAAACGGCGAACTGCGAGTACACCGAACATCAAGAAGTGTGAAATTCAAAATATTGAATTGCCATAATTGGTCAACTCTACCACCTGCTACATACTGCCTACCCAAACAAAATAAATAATCCACACGTCACTCATCTGTACACTTCACCCATATATCCCGTATCCTAATTAAACGTGCATTACACACAAATGTATCTGAATATAAACAAACATCACCCAAGTATGGGAAAAGTGTAATTTATGTATCTATTTGGCTACACAACTGTATTACTATATAATAGCGTGGGACTGTAATTTAACCCTACTTCTAACCCTAAAGTGTAGGTTGAATGTATTACTATATATGCACTTACCTTAACCTGCACCCTAACCCTAAGGTCAATATCTATTGCACATTTATGTTAGTGAGCTATACTGGATAAGGGAATCTTCTACTGACGTTTTACCTTATTAAACATGGTGTGGACAGCTATGGCAATTTGATTATTTAAATTTCACACTTCTGGACATTCGGTGTACTCGTGGTTTGCTGTTTATGTGTCGGCCTTTAAGGATTTGTGTTTGTGTACTTTCGGCATACTAATATAGACCCGAATTTTTGTGTGAGTATGAATGCTGATACTATTTCTTATAAACTGTGTGGTATGAAAGAATATTGCTTCAAAAAGTTTACTGAGCTGGAAGAAAAAGAGAATTAAATTATTTCTGACATAAAAATTGACCTTGAAATTTGTTAATCGTTAATCTGAGCCAAAGGAGGATGGAATTCCTTGTAGTTATGTAAATTATTGTATATTTCAAAAATAAGGGAACTATTAACATTTTGAATGAATGATTTCTAATGGGCATTTGGCTCAAATCTTTCTTCTTTTTACAATACATTCATAAAAAATGTTTGGAAAGGGCAGGTTGAAGTTGTATTAAAAAGGTGGATTATTATTTCATTAACAAAAAGCATCTGCAACTCAGCATTTATATAATAGAAGAGGAATAAATGGAAACTAATACACCCATGGAAATGTGTGTTTGATGTCTTATTGTGGAAACTATCGATCTTTACCACAGTTCTTAACAGATGTACACTACAGGTAGTGTTTGAAATCATGCAAGCAGCCACTGTATCCCGTGTGGCTGCTAAAATGATTATTTGTACTTCTTGCACTGATCAACAGTTGTACTCAGACTCCCAAAAACAGAGATCACACCTCTGACTTACATGGAATAATTAGCACTTCTATACTGCTGATTGACACAGGGCAGCTTTCCCCTTTGTCTTGCCCTAGTTATGTCTTTGAAGGCTTAGATATAGACAGCGAAAGGATATTTTATAAGGGTGCAGACAGTTTTAAGTTGTTGGATTTTTATTGTTAATCAATATAGAAAAGCATTTGTCAGGTTATCACAGTGTGTGATGTTTACTTTATTGGAATACTTATGTTTGGGAGAAAATTCCATGTTTTGAATTATGGAAGTTTATTTTCAGGTACAGGGCTATAACTGAGTGGGGTAAAAGTGGATGATTGCCCTCTGCAAAAGTTGTTAGAAAGAGTGATTGGCAGGTGTCATTGGTGTGGGACTGGAATACAAGTTGTGGCTTCACACTGAGTTGAGGAGTGCATCTGTTTGGGGAACTATACAGAGTACCAGATGGCCTAGTTACAGTTCTGCTTGGGTAGTTATAAAACCTATGATACATATATATATATATATATATATATATATATATATATATATATATATATTGGATGAGAGATAGGAATGCAAAAAGGTTAAGACATGGTTACCCTTTAAATTTTGTATTGTGTGGCATATATACTAGGTGTTTTGTAGAATATGCAAGGAAAAAAATGGCCTTTTTAACACAGAACACATTCCTGGTTTAATGGTTTCGTGGTTTATATAGATAATTTCTTATTGTATGGGGACATTCTTCTATAGTTTATACGTTAATGAAAGTGGCTTTCAGCAGCTGGGGTTATGAATGAAGACAGATAAATGCCCATAGTATGGATTTAATGGCTGTATGGGCAGTGTTAAATTTGTTAGGCATTATTTCCTGGTTCCTATTGAATTGTTAACAGCTTAGGTTGTCGAATGCTTACAATGGTGAACGTCCACATCATCGAATTCTTTCCTCAGGAAAGAATTCACCTGGCCATTATCAGGGATTTGCCCTTTCCCCAATGTAGAGTGATCTCGGAGTTGGTATATTTAGTTAGGGGGGTGTGGGGTGCACAGCCCCCGACATCAGGGGGGTGGGGGCGAAGCCCCCACCATGTTTGAGTGTGTTTGTTTATTTTGTTTATAGATGGCCACCCGAATTCTTTCCCAAGGATGTGGCCATTTGTTATTGTTAGCTTTCGACGCTTAGGTGCCGATGATTAAGCATTCTACAACCTAAGCTGTTAATGTTATGATATAGATGCTTATTTTCA
Source organism: Protopterus annectens (assembly GCF_019279795.1). NCBI lineage: Eukaryota > Metazoa > Chordata > Ceratodontiformes > Protopteridae > Protopterus > Protopterus annectens. The sequence continues at coordinate 1,069,725,062 of NC_056732.1, forward strand.
ATGTTTGAGGGTGGATTTCGAATCAGAAATTATACAGCTTCAATAGAAGGGTGAAGTGAAATGGGACAAGTACAGAGAAATGGCGAGCTTTCATATGAGCAGTTTCCTTATTAAAAACTTTCATTCTGGGCATTGGTATACATTTTGCAAAGGTAATTTTAGTACCTGTTTGTCTTGAAGTACAGGCTTTTATAGGAATTTGAGGAAATAGGTGGAATTCTGTAAAAAGAGGTTTGATGTATCACAATGAAGTTAATAGGTTTATAATTTTTGGAATCTGTCTTGCGGCCACCTTTGTGCAATGGTACAGCTGTAAAAGTTATCCTTGCTTCAGGGCCATAATCTGTGGAAAGATTTAAACTGAAGAGGTTTAATAGGGAATTAGCTTAGTGGTGCCTGACATTTACTAGCATATTGTTGGTGACATTATCAGCTCTTGTAGAGCCATTAGTTTTTGTTTTGGACAGTGCAGATATAACACAGTCCAAGATGATTTTGGAAAGGGTGGGATTGTTGGTAGTGAGCAAAACAAATGGCTGGGTTAAGGCATGGCATTAGCACTGAATATGTCTGCAAAGAAATTAACAATGTATTGAGGATCAGAGTGGGAGACTAAGTCTGGTATAGTAATGGACATAAATTCTAAGTTTACTAATGGATCTAAAGAAGGCCTTGTGGTTAACTTTGGACTTGCTAGATGATCTGAGTTTATACTTGACCTTGCACTTTGTGATAGTGTGCTGAGGGTTTTATAACTCTATGTTATTCTGGAAAAGTCAGGATCTGTTGCAGACAGCCTGACGTTTTTCTCTTTGTTGTAAGCCTCATTTATATTGGAATTCAACCAGTGGGTTTATTTCTGAATTTACAGTTTTTCTTATGGTGAAAAGGAAAAGAATTCTTGATGCAACCATCCATAAAGGAATAAAAGTCAGAGGAGTATGCAGTAGCACTGGGTACTGAGTTATTTGGAGAACAACACCTTTATATTTGCCAAGAAGATTTTTAAATGGTAAGTTTGTTCTGGAGCAATGACAAAATACTACAGGGTTTTTGGGCTTCAAAGTATTTTTTAATATAGAAGACACTGTTAGGGGGTCAGATTTTACAAAGGAAGTAGTGACATTTAATACCTGTTTGTATTAGAGTACAGATCATTGGGCTTTTATAATAGCACAGGGAAGGGAGAAGCAGGTAACAATAAGGCCAAAGAAGATTGTCATCTCTGGTGGGAAGGGGACCAGTCTGATCAAAGGCATTAGCATTTTTCTGCATTTTCTTGCTGCCTTTAGCTAATTCTGCCTAAAACACTGTGTCAGCCCAGAAATTAGTAGTTTATTGGCCATTTTGGGCTAATTTCTAACTCTTTCATTTCCCTGCTATAAAAAACTGCATTTGCGTGGTTTTGCGCACTGGGTAGCGCCGGTCTGCTATTGTATAACTATACCTGGCTCCACAAAGTCTACTGTTCAATTTTTCCCTTGGAACTAGACAAACTTTCAACTTAAGCACTCAAACCATTAACTTCTCATACCGGCACTTGCTCAAAACTCATAGCAAGCACTAATAAACCTTAGCACTAGACCCGCCCCCTATACTGTAGAGAAGGAAAAGGGTCTCTATTTGACCTTACCAGCCAATCAGTAAAACAGTTCACTGTACCTATCCAGGCATGTCCAAAGGGCAGTTTCAGGTGTACTCTCCGGTCCAACTGGTGAATCTGGGAATTTTGAGGCAATGTTACAATTGCCTTATGTACACAGACAACCCTCTCCTCCTTCCACCAAACACTAACACATGCAAGAGATACAGTTATACAGCCAAATTGGAGGCTAAACTCTTTCAACCCAAGACTGGACCAAGCAGTCAAGAGGAGAAGGGGATTACTTGCATCACACCACCAGTCTCACATAGACCTATGAAACCAGCACCGGCAAAAAACACGCATAAATACATGAAAACATACTCGGAGGCTCTAAATAAAAATCTGCAAAAGCAACAGAGACCTCCAAAGCAGACATCTAAGCAATCTCCACCCCCCCCCCAACACAAACCATGAAACACATACTTCACAAAACTAATGTGCCGCACAATCACAGCCCTTAAGGCAAAATAACATACCCAACAAACTAGTAATAGGTGACTCTATAGTCAGGCACACTGACGTCCCACTCACTAGGCTGAACAAGAATAAGGTTACTGTTAGCTGCCTGTCTGGTGCCAGGATTCGCCACATAACATATGTACTCAGGTCACTCCAGAACAAGTACAAATATGACTCTGTCATTGTCCATGTTGGTGTGAATGAGCTGAGCCGTACCTCCCTGAACTACATGAAAAGTGACATGGAGGAGCTCTCTGATCATGTAGCCCAGGCCGGTATGACCCTGACCCTGAGTAGCATCCTACCCACACCAAGAATGATACCACGGTATAGAGAAAAATTATCAATTTCAATAACTGGCTAAACTTTCGGTGTCATTCAAAGGGGTTCCAGTGTCTGTCAGCCTGGGATGACATGCTCAACAAGCCATGCTGCTTCGCTAGAAATGGCTTGCACCTGTCACCCTTAGGCTTTCAAATACTGGCCAAGGCTCTTGTCACCTCCATAGTGCCTTTTTTAGGCAAGGCTCAAAAGACAAACCCACCGCTGTAAATAGCACAAGTAACAAAAAACTGAGGGTAATGCTATTGATTGCCAGAAGTCTAAACCTCAAAATGCACGCACTCGAGGCAGTCCTCAGTATGCAGAAAATCGATATATGTGCAGTAACAGAAACCTGGTTTAAGGCTGCAGAGAGCACCCCAGCTCTACCAGGCTATGACTCATACCATACATTTTGGCCACAAAATCTGGACGAAATACAAAAGGTGGGGGAGTATCCATATTCTTCAAGGATACCCACAACTCCAGGTTAGTGGCACAGCACGATGCTTCAGAGATCATCCATGTGCAACTAACAATGGGCAAAACTGCTATTCAAATTATAGCTTGCTACAGATAACCTACCATGTCCCAGGACCCCCACTCCGCATTCCTGGAAACACTGGGAAACATAAATGTCCTACCAAACACCCTGATATTGGGTGATTTCAATTACCCAAACAGTAACTGGGAGAACTACTCAAGTACAAACTCCCTTGCCCAACATTTCCTAGAATTTATAAACTCAAACACCCTGGATCAACTGGTCAACACCCCCACCAGAGGTGTCAACATATTGGACCTAGTCATCACCAACATGGGCGACCGGTGTTCCACACTGGAGGTCAACCCCTCACTGGTTAGATCTGACCATAAACTAATCACTCTGGATATCCACATTCCGCCACCACCCCCAGTCAAAGAAACCACCATGAAAAACTTTTCAAAAGCAAACTTCACGTTAATTAAGACTGAAGTGGGAAGTTTCAAAGCCCCCATGCTAAAGGATAATGCTGTCCAAGCTGCAAAACCCTTTACTAATGCACTCTACGGGCACCTACAAGAATGCATGGATCATGCTATCCCAAACAAAACCAAGACTCACTCCTGCAAGAAAAGGAAACCAGTCTGGTGGACCCCTGCCATAAACAAGCTATGCAATAGAAGGAGGAAACTCGTACAGAAAAGAGTAAAATCCCAAGAAGGGAAAACATCCCTGATCAGTATCAGCAAGAAACTATGTTCCCTCATAAAATCATCCAAGGCTAGCTTCGAAAGAAAAATTGCCATGGACTCCAAAGATAACCACAAGGCATTCTTTAGCTATGTCAAGAATCTAAGTGGCAATTCTCAGATCTGCTCAGAGTTAGTGCAGAATGGCATAAAATACACTGAACCGACCGATATAGCCAACATCCTGGCAGACAGGTTCAGTGCAAACTTCACCCCCCTCTCACCCCCAAAAGGGCCCATAACTATACCAGAAGAATGTAGTGCCCCTAAAATCACAGACAGGTTAAAACAACCCTCTCCAAAGCCAAAAACACAGCATCAATGGGACTGGACGGTGTCCCAGGCTGCATCCTACACGAGCTCAAAAATGAACTAACCCCTCACCTAAACACACTGTTTAAACTCAGCCTCTCTACAGGCTACATGCCCACAGAGTGGTGCACAGCAACAGCTATTCCGCTCCACAAAGGTGGAGCCACAACGGACCCTGGGAACTATCACCCTATAAGCCTAACTAGCTTGGTCTGCAAAGCTATGGAGCCCATCATCATGGATCCCTTTAACAGAGACATTGGAAATCTCCAAACACTGGACCGTACCCAGTTCAGCTTTGTTAAGAGCAGATCATGCCTCCTAAACCTGGTGGACTTCTTCGAGACAGTTACCAAGGCTATAGATGAGGGAAAGGTGGTCCACACAGCCTACCTAGACCTCACAAAGGCCTTCAGCACCATTCCTCACTCAGGTATTACAGAAAATCTCACCAGCCTGAACATAAACCCCTATGTCACGAGATGGGTTGCCAACTGGCTCATGGACAGAACCCACATGATAAGAGTTGCGGGAGCTAGGTCTGACTCTAAACTGGTTACAAGTGGCGTTTCCCAGGGCTCAGTCCTAGGACCCCTCCTGTTCGGCATATACTTCTAAGAGGTATAGGCAAGCACAGAAGGACTATGGCTGACCAAGTTTTCAGATGACTGCAAACTAGGGGCTATAACTGACTCTCCGGCTGACACAGACATCCTCCAAAAGGGTCTCACTGAGACAGATACCTGGTGTCAAAACCATGGCCTCAAGCTAAATGCCAAAAGGTGCATAGTCATCCCCTTTGGAAAAAACAAAGTACCCACAAACTACCACATAGGTGGTAGCCCCCTAAATATGGAAGACGTAATAAGGGATCTGGGGACCCAAGTAGATAGTAACCTCTCCTTTGATAATCACATTGCCAAAGTGGTAAGAAAATCCTTCTACGTGGCCCACCTAATTACAAAAGGGTTTGCATCCAGATCGAAAGATGTCATTGGGTACTTCTATGCATCACTCATCAGACCCATCATAGAGTACAATGCCCCATTTGGGATGTACCTTACAAGACACCTGCAACAACTGGAAAGACCACAGAAGTACCTCACCAAGAGGATCACTGGCCTCAAGCAGATGCCCTATGTAGCTCTACTGAAGAAACTCCAGCTGTACTTGGTTACATGCCGCCTACTCAGAGGTGATCTATGCCTGACATACAAGGCTATGTCCAACCCAGAATTGATGGACATGCACCACCTAAAGAAAACCATATGCCCTCGAGCCACATGCTCCAGGGATCTAAACCTCACCACAACAATAAATAGGACATGCTGGAGGGATTGATTCCTATCCCAGAGACTTCCCATGCTCTGGAACAAGATTCCAGTCTACATTAGGCAGAGCTCCTTGCTAACCCTCTTCAAGAGAAAACTTGACGAGTGGATGGGAAACAGAAAGTTTACCCCAGGGATCACTTCAATGGCTCTGCTGGACAGATGAACAGGGAGCTAATCTAAGGCGGCAGCGAAAACCAACACATTCTGGCTAGGCTTATAAATGCCTTTGGGCAGAAAGCCTAGTACCTACCTATGAACCTATGAACAACATTTGTATAGTACGCCATTTTATATTGAGGTAATTAAAGTCACCCATAATAAGTGTATCTGCTTTGATGGAGAGCTTTTTAACAAGCTTTGATAATCTATGTTCTTAGAGGAGGGCATAGAAGGGCACCAAAATTAACTGTGATATAATTAGCAGTTTTATTGAGAGTTACCTGGAGCTCTACAAGCTCCAACATGGTATCTTTTATAAATTATCATGAAACAATGTTCTCCCTAAGAAATATGGATATACACCCACAGCTATTGCATCTGACTGCATGGGCAGCACTGAACCCTAGTAAGGAAGGAGTGCTGCCTTTCCAATGGAATAAAATTTTTGTAATGTGTACAGATATGTATGTCTTCAAGGCAGACAGAAGCCTGAGGCACAGGCATTTTGCTTTTAAAACTTCTAGCACTGAACACTGTTAACTTTGATATTATTCATACTAGAGAATTTGCTAGGATGGTATGTTCATGAGCTGAACATTGACTAAAGAGCCACTACAGGGACAGGAAAGGCTTTAGCCAGCAAGTAAAAGCGACAAGACAAGAGGTGCAGCCCATCCTTGCCAAAACAGAAGGGTCTGTTAACCACCTCTCTTCAGTCAGACACATCGTGGGTCAACCTTGAATGACATCAGGTAGCCAGTGAACTACTACTTTATATTTGAATTTAGGCTCCATTCTTTGTGATGGTAAAATAATTCTTGGAGACTTGGGGGAGAGTTCAATAGTGTGTCACTGCATCTTCTCGAGGTTGGGGGTCTTAAGGTCATTCACTATTACACTGGTAATCAAATGGTCATTCTGATATTTAGGTCAGTGAGAGGTCTTACGCACCCTTGTAACATGCCTAATCCTACCACCAGAAGGACACCTTTTGTAACCCTGTCTGGTGATTGCAGTGGCAGGTGTCAGTACGTGTAACAGTTGAATCACCAATAACAAGGGCCTTTTAATTATATGCAGACCTAGGGAGCCCTAAGGGAGCAGGTTTGTAGTTTTTATGCCTCATAGCAGAGGTATGTGTGGAAGTAGGTGTGGATGAAATGTGTGAGTCCCTGGGTGGCTGAAGTTTGCTATGTGATGGTCTAGGATGCTAAGTCAGAAAGTTTATTTCTGTAGGCGGCACACATGAGAAGAAGCTTGATTCCATGTAGGGCAGAGTAATTAGCTTACAAATGGATTAGTAGAGTGCAGCAACAACACATTCGTACAACAGTGCAGTTGTATTTTAAAGAACAGCATCCCAGAAGTAACAGATAATGTAGTAAAACTGGTTCCATCCCATAAATTGATCGTCTTTCTCTGATTGCAGTATATAATCATTGTCTCCCTAAATGCACATTGGCACATCTAATCTGGCATGCCTGAAAAGTCTAGCATTGCACAACTCATGATAGATGCAGCAAGCATCCACAGTTTGAGTTTTGAGACTTTTAAATGTATAGGTAATCTGGTGATGAAATTGTCCCCTTCTCGTTAAAATAATGAATCTGCAATTTTTAGGCAGCAGAGTACAACATGTCCTTGAAAAAAAAGGAAATATCCTTTATTTCATATGTACATTAGACATTATAGTAAAGACTGAGGGGTTAAGTATCTATATAGCAAGGTTAGGCAACTGTTTAGTAATGTTTATGTAGACCTGTACATACCTGACTGCTTTATTTCTGAATGCATTGCAGTGTTTTTAAGAGTATAACTTTTGTTTATTGATTATACCCATATTTTTTTTCTTGCAGTTTGACCTAGTATGTGATAAAAGTGGATTTAATGCCATTTCTCAGTCTGTCTACATGGCTGGTCTTCTTGTGGGGGCACTTTTGTTTGGCCCTTCAGCCGACAGGTAAGAAGCACTTTTCTAAATGTTATAAAAGCTGTACCATAGTGTGGAATGTGTATGTGTGTGTGTGTGTGTGTGTGTGTGTGTGTGTGTGTGTGTGTGTGTGTGTGTGTGTGTGTGTGTGTGTGTGTGTGTGTGTGATATATGTCTATTTATCTGTCTATCTATACATGTATGTGCATGTGGTGTAGAATATACAATGGAACAGAGAGGACTAGTTTAAAATAATGTGGTTCTATTAAACAGAAACAGAAGAATGCAGGCTGTTGTTAAATATTCATGTGGAGTTACAAAAAAAACGAAAGTGCGTTTAGCAAGTACCATATAGCAGGGACACAGTCTGTATCAGGAAGTACCTGCAATCTTCTTATCATCTCTTCTACTGATTTTTGTTTGGTAGGAAAGATGTATTTATTCTTTCTGATATTTTTCTCTAGGTTCTCTTTACAGAGTATCTAAAATTTCTCCAAATCTTTTGTGTTTCTAATACCATGAAGGAATGGACCCCATTCCTAAGTCAAAGTATGATTAAAATTCATAAAATTAGTATTGTTTCAATCTTAAATGTCAGCCAGAAGTGTTCTTCGCAGCACCTGCAATGGGCCCAGTAATGACTCCTTCTGCAATTCGTACAGAGTTACATGTATTGGTAACATATCTAAATATGACTGTAGATTCTTTTTTATAAGACCCATTGCTCCTACTACTATTAGAACTGTCTGAGTGTCTTTCTTCCACATTGCTCTAGTTTCTGCCTGCAAATCCTGATATTTTATGACTTTGTGTCCCTCTGTATGCAAGACGTTGTAATCACTGGGTGCAGTGATTTCAATGATCAATGCTACTTTTGTCTTCTTTTCATGGACCACTACATCTGGTTTTCTCACATCTGTCTTTTGAACTGTTGGTAATGGGTGATCCCATGTGATGTAGACTTCATAATTTTCTATGATGCTTTGTGGGTCATGTTTCCATTGTTTTTCAGCTACTTCAATAGTATAATGCTTGCCCAATCCCCAGTGCAATAGTCTTGCCACATTGTTATGCCTTTCAGTATACAGTCCTTCTGCCATTAATATGTCACAACCAGCAACAAGGTGTGAGACTGTTTCCAATTTTGTTTTGCAAAACCTACATTTATTATTATTATATTTATTTATTGACATTTGTTGACTGGGAACGTCCACTGGGCCCAACGACCCATTTTCAGTGGAGACCCGGGGAGAAAAGCTCCATACAATCACAGAAATTCGTACATAACATCAGCTTTGAAAGTCAAAGTTTTTACATAATACAAATTGACGTAGATATACAAAACAAATACATATTATAGAGGTATACAATACAAAAAATAAACCCAGTGTGTTAAATTTTTAATAATTCTGTTTGTATATTCTCATAAGTAAGAATACTGTTTAATCAATTCTGTTTATTCAACCACAGAAATAAAGAAAGCAAGAGAAATTAGAAACGAAGACAGATAGTGTAAATTAAAACTATATTGACTTAGTTACAGTATTTGTGGTGTATAGTGGCCAAAACATTTAAGGTGGTTTAATCATATGACCACAAGAACAGACAAGGTTATTGAGATAGTGTTCTTTTAGTGCAAATTTAAATGTTTTTTTAAAGAGTCTAGTTGAGTAATAGAGAGAGGGAGAGCATTCCAAAGTTTGGCAATGGCATGGGAATAGAGAGACTGTTCAGCTCTTTTGTTGGGTTTAGTTATGGCTAAGAGTTGTTTGTTAGAGGACCTATGCCGAGTAGGGGTGAGTGTTTGTATTATAGTTTGAAGGGATGGGCAGTAGTTTGGATTATTTAGTAGTTTGTGGGTGAGAGTAAGTTGGGAGTAATGTAGGTAATGAGGGAACTCAAACCAGTTTATAGATTTAATGGTCAGGCAATGATGTGTGCGAGTTGGCATGTTGGAGACAAACTTGGCTATTTTATAGTAGCATGACTGCAGTTTGTTCAGGAGAGATGTGTGTAGGTTAGTGAAAATGGGGCAACCATAGAGGAGGGAAGGTAGAAGTAGATTATTAGGTAGTTTCAACTTGGTAAACTTGTCCAAATAGAGTTTATGCCAATAGAGTTTGCCAAGCTTAAAATGGGTCTTTTTGATTTGGCTGAGTATATGATTCTCAAAGGGTAGTTTGTCATCAATTGTGATACCAAGTAGTTTGGCTGTTTTTACAGTTTCAATTTCTGTATTGTTTTGAGAGGATATTTTAAAGTCTAGAGTTATAAGTTTGGTTGTGAAGAGTTAAAGTTTTGATTTTTTGGGATTAAGTAGCAGTTGAGCTTTGTTAAGCCAGGATTCGATGGAAGTAAATGCATTTTGTGTTAACTTTTGGAGATCTGAGGTGTTGTTAGAGGATGTAATTATTGTCAAATCGTCCGCATATTGAATGAGTGTACTTTGCAGAGATGCTTTATAGAGATTATTAATAAATATGTTAAAAAGCAAGGGCCCAAGAATAGACCTTTGGGGAATGCCTGTGTTGTTGAGTTGGTAATCGGATTGCTTAATTTGCCATCTAACAGATTGTTTTCTGTTATGTAGATAGTTATGGAACTAGGTTAGAGTATGTGGGGAGCAGTTTACAGTCTTAAGATGTAAAAGTAGCTTTGAGTGGGACACTGTATCAAAAGCTTTTGATAGGTGTAGTAGGGTCACTGATGTTAGTAGGCCTGCATCAAGAGCTTTGTATACAGTGTTGGTAAATGACAGTAAGGCTGTTGTTGTGCTGTGTGCTGGCCAAAAAACATTTGGGTGGGTGCGAGTAGGTTATCATCTGTGAGATGTTTTACCAATTGAGAATGAATACACTTTTCTAGAATTTTAGATAGAGGTGAAAATATAGAGATGGGCCGGTAGTTAGATAGATGACTAGTGTTACCGCCTTTGTGAAGGGGAGCAATAATTGAGTTTTTCCATAGTTGTGGGACATATGATTCAGATCCCAACAAGCAAGTGATGCAGCTGAAATTAATTCAAATAGGATGAATAAAAACACAAGTTTAATTAGTGCTTTCGGCGAGGTCAATGCCTCCCCTTCTTCAGACAAATTACATTAAAAACACAACGCCTTTATCCCAACGTACTCCTAGTTTAATTATTCAATTAAACAATTCCTTTTATTAAAGGCGCACTTATTTTTAAACCCATTCTACAAATAAATAATCATACATCCTTCTGCACTTTCTAAAAGGGCTTTCCAACCCAAAAAATAAATAAATAAAACTATTACTTATCCTGATGTCAGTCTAGTGCCATTAGTTAAGCACGCATGTTTTGAAACGGACAACTTTACTTTATAAAAATGGATGCTAATCTTAGACACACAACAACTTTTACTAATATTATTACTTTTGTTTAACCTAAACCTAGGCTATCGGTTATTGGTGTCTAACTATTCAATGCTTATGTATTAATACCATCATGTTAAATATTACTGTACCACGAAAAATCTGGGTTATATATGAATTTAGTAATAAAAAGTATGGGTCGAGACAGTTGATTGTGGAATTAAATTATTCCATATAGGGTAGGGACTTCTTTGTATTCACATTTTTAGTTAAATTAGTGAAATTTTAGGTAGAATGTTGGTTTTATATGTAAATGGGATAATTGCTAATATGAACTTTTTAATGCTAGAAGCTATGCATTTAAATTTATTTACATGGGTAAGGTATATAAGGTGTTTATAGCACAATTTTTAAAAATAATTGATTGTCATTTCTTAATGTTTTCGTGGCATTGTTACAGAGATGTTTATATCTGAGTTCAAGTTGTGGGGTTCTAATCCTATGCCATTCATTCCAGGCTTTATCCCTAGAGGTAGCTGTGATATAATTTATCAGTTCAGGGTGCATCTTATACATTTTTAAGCATTCTTTTATCCATGAATGTGGGATATTGTCAGATGCTTTTTTGTAGTCAGTCCATGCCATACTTAGATTCTTCCCCTTTTTACAGTTCTCCACTATGACTTTATTTAATAACAAATGATCCTTTGTTCCATATGACTTTCTTTCATTGCCCTTTTGTTCAACTGCCATAACTGAGTTTTCTTCTTAATGACAGAGTCTTCCTTGAGGAATGGCTCATGACTCTAAACTGTCTGACTTTAGCACTCCTGATGTAAACCACTGATTGGCTCAAATAAACATCTGTGGAACTTTATCTAACTAATCTAGTAAAGTTCCTGCTTTCTTAAAGGAGTAGCTCTATTTGAAGTTATAGATTTATTTACACAATTTACCACAGCAGTTTTATACTACCCGCAGTGGTGGTGCTGAGGTAGCGTTGTCACCTCACAGTAAGACACTGTCTGGTTCGATTCTCAGCTAGAGCGGCTTCTGCGTGGCGACATGCGTGAATGGGCGTACCTTCGTTGAAGGCTGTGCGTCAGGGCTGGTAACTCGGCATGTAAAAATCAACTACCAGTCATTAGCAGACCGGAGTTCCGCTGTGGCGACCCCTAACCGGAAAAAGCCGAAAGAAACAACAACCACAGCAGTTTTATGTATAATATTTACAACAGTATTATTTATATTCTTTCATGTTAGTTTCCCAGTTTTGTTTAATTTTGACATACCGGTCAGTGAAAACTATCACTCTGTGTAAATATATATATATATATTTAAGGATCTACTACAGTTAATCTAAACTTCAGTAGACCGATGCTGAAAACAATGATCACAAAAGGCTGGAAAAAAAAGAAAAAGTATCGACTCTCTAACAGGCATACTGCAAGCCACAACCATGGAGCATGCAAAAAAAACCTATTTCTTTTCCAGGGGCAGGCCCCCCTGTACCCCATATCCACGTTATTATATATGTGCTAACATTGAGATTACACAATCCCTGAAAAGGGGTATATTTCCCAAACCCAGGGATTATTAACCACAAACATCTGTTGACCATCTGTTCTGTTGAACAAACAGGTGACAACGTCTAGGAGTTTTTATTAATAAAAGCCCCCCCATATATATGTATATAGGTGTATGTGTATATATATATATATATATATATATATATATATATATATATATATATATATATATATATATGTGTGTGTGTGTGTGTGTGTGTGTGTGTGTTTGTGTGTGTATGTATGTATATGGGTCTACTTCAGTAAACTTAAATTTCATTTAATCAAACCTTATTTCAGCGAATGTTCACATTACCGGAATTCTATGGCTTGTGTGTGGATGATGCCTTTTTCATCTGGACAGGCCCCACTCCCCTGTTATATGACTTTGTTGAATATTTACAACAGACAACACATTTTTTAAGATTTACTTTTAATTTTTCAGCTGAGACTATAGACTTTTTGGATGTGAAAAGTACTTAAAAACAACATACCTTAGACACAGGTTTATAAGAAACCATGCAGAAGGTGTAGCACAATGCATAGACAAAGTATGCACCCCAAGCACATTCCCAGGAATGTCGTGAAGGGGGAGTTTCTTAGGTAATGATCAGATAATGTTATCTGCTTTCAGTCAACTTGCTAGTGACCTGCTTAGCAGAGGCTACTCTGAGTATGAGACAGACAAAGCAAAAAGTGATGTTATATCACATAGAAAAGGATATACTAGACCTTTTTTCTCATCTCAGGATGATATTAACAAATGAACAGCACTGGTCCCACAGGTTAATACATTAAGAATGAGTGTATGATATCAGTTCTGTATGCAATATTATTAAAAGGCACTGGCATGTCTTAACCTGTGATGACAGAAACAAATCAATTCTAGGAGACTACCAACACATCCCTTAAGAAAATGTTATGCTATAAACCTTTTGCTAGGAAACAACCTATAACAAATAGAAAAGGTACACACCCCTGCAGACACTGTAATATGTGTTAGTATGTGTTAACAACTGAGGTTTATGAACATCCCACAACAAAGCATGCCTATAAGCTTGAGTTTTTGTGAATTGCAAGAGCTGTGACTTGGTATATCTTGCAATCTGCACAACATATAGTAGGTTTTATATTGGTAAGACAAACAGAATGTTTAAAGACGGTATTCGTGAGCATATTTATGATAGCTCCAGGAAAGACAAAAAGAATGCTTTATGTAAACGTGTTAAGTGCTGGAACTACACATATGTTTAAATTTCTTGTATAACAGCTATTGAATAAGAGCATTAGGGGAGGTAATGTTACTAATAAGACTGAATGTTTAGAAACTAAATGGATCCTAGAAATGCAAAGTGACAAGGGAAACGGTCTGAATGAGTATGTTCCCTTAAGACCTTTACTCAGGACATGCGATCTGAGCAGGTAACTTCAGAATCTTTATATCTTTAAATAGTCTCAAGCACTGTGTTAATTAGCTCTGAGGAAGCTCCAGGACTGGAGTGAAAATGCTTGTCTGTTTTACCTTGTGTTTTATTTTGCTATTTTTATTTGTTTTATCACTTTTCATTAAAAATACTAAATTGTCCACTCTTGCACTGAAAATATTTGTAAATGTAGTTAATTCATCTAATTTGTTATACCGACTAACTCATTTTATAGACTGTACAAAATTTCTGTTTTTGCTTTGTATCTGGACTGAGTTCCTTCTGTACCTTTGAAATAACTTTGTCCTCTTCACCAAAGAGAACAATAGTGTATTGTGCAGACACTGATTTCACCATTATACCGTTTTCCTAAAATATAAATTCCAGATGTGCGTCTTTATTAATTTAATTCTCTCTTTTTTAGATTTGGTCGCCGTCCTTTGGTTCTGCTGTCAGTATTTCTGAATGTGGCTTTTGGTGTTGGAATGGCATTTTCACCAAATTTCTATGTACTTACTGCCTTGAAGTTTGGTATTGGAACAACTGTCTCTGGGATCTTGATAAACACATATGCATTAGGTAAAGTATTTGCAGCCCTCCATTTTCCCACCTATTTCTTTAGTTATATAATATCAATAATGGAGTCTGAAAAAGCATCATGGTCACATATCTGGCAACACTAGTTACTATCAAAAGTTAGCAAATGTAAAGTGCATTTGTATAAGTAAAAAATTTACAGTTTATATTTTGCTATGTCACTGTCTGGTGTACCAACACATTTTTTGTAACTGTCCTAACCACCGTCTTAACTTCATAAAGATAAAATGAAAACCCATGATGTCTGTGTCCTATTCTTAAATTTTTACTGGATATAGGACTAGATCCAGAAGTTCATAGGGTCTGTCTCTCTCTATCAGTTAGAGACATAGGTGCCAGACCTGCGGTGAATTTTCAACTACCCATCCATTGGTCCAAGTTGCACTTAAAAAGGGATAGTGAGGAACTCTGATTCTCATGGATGAGGAGCCTGTTCCATAGAATGGGAATTAACTGAGATATATCTATCTCACCAACATGTCCTATTTATTTCACAAGCAAAATTTAAGTCTTTTATCTAGTAGTTCTGATGAACCCAGCCACTGGGGATGCACAAGCCAGTGCATTTCTTTGTGCCGGTCCCAAGCCCGGATAAATGGGGAGGGTTGCGTCAGGAAGGGCATCCGGCATAAAACTTCTGCCAAAAATTACTGATGCGGAGAACTTTTCATAATTGGTTCGGTCGAGGCCCGGGTTAACAACGACCGCCACCAGTACTGTTAGCCAACAGGGTGCTGGCGGAAATTGGGCTACTGTTGGCCGAAGGAGAAGAGGAGGGCGTGCCCAAAGGCAGGAAGATAGGAGGAAGGTTAGGAGTGTAGCAGTGAGGGTAGGAACTTTGAATGTTGGCAGTATGACTGGTATAGGAAGAGAGCTAGCTGATATGATGGAGAGAAGGAAGGTTGATATATTGTGTGTGCAAGAGACCAGATGGAAGGGAAGTAAGGCCAGGTGTTTAGGAAACGGGTTCAAATTGTTTTATCATGGTGTGGATGGCAGGAGAAATGGGGTAGGGGTTATACTAAAGGAACAATATGCCAAGAGTGTTTTAGACGTGAAGAGAGTGTCTGACCGAGTGATGTTTATGAAGCTCGAAATTGATGGTGTAATGATGAATGTTGTTAGTGCATATGCTCCTCAAGTTGGGTGTGCGATGGAAGAGAAAGAGAAATTTTGGAGTGAGTTGGATGAAGTTGTGGTGAGTGTACCCAAGGGTGAGAGACTAGTGATTGGAGCGGACTTTAATGGGCATGTTGGTGAAGTGAACAGAGGGATGAGGAAGTGATGGGTAGGTATGGTGTTAAGGAGAGGAATGCAGAAGGTCAGATGATTGTGGATTTTGAAAAGGATGGACATGGCTGTGGTGAATACGTATTTTAAGAAGAGGGTGGAGCATAGGGTGACGTACAAGAGTGGAGGAAGATGCTCACAAGTTGATTATATACTATGTAGGAGGGCCAGTCTTAAGGAGATTGGAGACTGTAAAGTGGTGGCAGGTGAAAGTGTAGTTAAGCAGCATAGATTAGTGGTATGTAGAATGACGTTGGTGATCAAGAAGAGGAGGAGGAATGTGAAAGCTGTGCCAAGGATTAAATGGTGGAAGTTAAAAAGGGTGATTGTGAAGTGGAGTTTAGGGAAGAGTTAAGACAGGCACTGGGAGGCAGTGGAGAGTTACCGAATAGCTGGGTAACTACAGCAGAACTAGTAAGGGTGACTGCTAGAAAGGTGCTTGGTGTGACATCTGGACAGAGGAAGGAGGACAAGGAGACCTGGTGGTGGAATGAGGAAGTACAGGAGAGTATACAGAGGAAGAGGCTGGCGAAGAAGAAGTGGGATTGTCAAAGAGATGAAGAAAGTAGACATGAGTATAAGGAGATGAGGCATGGCAAAGAGAGAGGTGGCAAAAGCTAAGGATAGGGCATATGGAGAGTTGTACGAGAGATTGGACACTAAAGAGGGAGAAAAGGACCTGTACCGATTAGCTAGACAGAGGGACAGAGCTGGGAAAGATGTGCAGCATGTAAGGGTGATAAAGGATAGTGAGGGAAAGGTACTCACAAGAGAGGAGAGTGTGTTGAGTAGATGGAAAGAGTATTTTGAGAGGCTGATGAATGAAGAGAATGAGAGAGAGAGAAGGTTGGATGATGTGGGGATAGTGAATCAGGAAGTGAAACAGATTAGCAAGGAGGAAGTAAGGGCAGCTATGAAGAGGATGAAGAATGGAAAGGCTGTTGGCCCAGATGACATACCAATGGAAGCATGGAGGTGCTTAGGAGAAATGGCAGTGGAATTTCTAACTAGATTGTTTAATGAAATTTTGGAAAGTCAGAGGATGCCTGAGGAGTGGAGAAAAAGTGTTTTGGTACCTATCTTTAAGAATAAGGGTGATGTGCAGAGCTGCAGTAACTACAGAGGGATAAAACTGATTAGTCACAGCTTGAAGTTATGGGAAAGAGTAGTGGAAGCAAGGTTAAGAAGGGAGGTGATGATTAGTGATCAGCAGTATGGTTTCATGCCAGGAAAGAGCACTGAGAGTATTGATGGAGAAATACAGAGAAGGTCAGAAGGAGTTGCATTGCGTCTTTGTAGACTTGGAGAAAGCATATGACAGGGTGCCTAGAGAAGAGTTGTGGTATTGTATGAGGAAGTCGGGAGTGGCAGAGAAGTACGTAAGAGTGGTACAGGATATGTACGAGGGTAGTGTGACAGTGGTGAGGACTGCAGTGGGAGTGACAGATCCGTTTAAGGTGGAGGTGGGATTACATCAAGGATCAGCTCTGAGTCCTTTCTTATTTGCAGTGGTGATGGACAGGTTGACAGATGAGATCAGACAGGAGGCCCCGTGGACTATGATGTTTGCAGATGACATTGTGATCTGTAGTGAGAGTAGGAATCAGGTTGAGGAGACTCTGGAGAGGTGGAGATATGCTCTAGAGAGCAGAGGAATGAGGGTCAGCAGGGCTAAGACAGAATATATGTGTGTAAATGAGAGGGAGGGTAGAGGAATGGTGAGGATGCAGGGAGTAGAGTTGGTAAAGGTGGACGAGTTTAAGTACTTGGGATCAACAGTTCAGAGTAATGGTGAATGTGGAAGAGAGGTGAAGAAGAGAGTACAGGCAGGGTGGAATGGGTGGAGAAGAGTGTCAGGAGTGATTTGTGACAGACGGGTATCCGTAAGAGTGAAAGGGAAGGTCTACAAGAGTGTAGTGAGACCAGCTATGTTATATGGGTTGGAGACAGTGGCATTGACAAAAAGGCAGGAGTCAGAGCTGGATGTGGCAGAGTTAAAGATGTTAAGATTTGCAATCGGTGTGACTAGGATGGATAGGATTAGGAATCGGTATATTAGAGGGTCAGCTCATGTTGGACAGTTTGGAGACAAAGCAAGAGACACGCATGATCCTTGGTTTGGACATGTGCTGAGGGGGGATGATGGGTATATTGGGAAAAAGATGCTAAGGATGGAGCTGCCAGGTAAGAGGAATAGAGGAAGGCCTAAGATAAGGTTTATGGACGTGGTGAGAGAGGACATGCAGGCGGTTGGTGTGACAGAGCAAGATGCAGAGGATAGGAAGAAATGGAAAGAGATGATCGAGAATGATGATCTAGTAGTTCTGATGCTGTTTGTTTAGTGGACGTTCAAACATTTCAGCAATTAGCCCTCATTATTATCTTTTTACTTTGATGACAGAGTTTCCATTTTTATGAGACACACCCTTCCTTTTTTTTTGCCATATTTTTTCCTTTTGTTGTATATCCTGTTTAATTTGGGATACCACCATGATAGTTTGTTTCTGGAACTAATCCTGAGCTTAATTTTGGTAGGTGTAGCAGCCTCTATGCAGCCATTGACATGGTTTACAGAGTTTCTGGAAACAATTCAGCATATGCTGCTGTGTTCTCTGGGTTTAGAGGGGCAGTGAATTTTGACAAACTATCACTTAATAAAAGGTAATTTGCCTTGGAATAGGTCATAACTGTTACTGGTTTTAATTGGATTATGGAGTTGATTTTTATTTTGAAGGAAACAGCTTTATGGTTGGCCATTACCACAGTGGATTGACATTGGTGGGGGTGCAGTGTTCTCCCATATTTGTAAGTACAAGGTCCAGTATGTTGGAGCCTGTAGTGGATGTATTCATTATTTGGTCATGGATGTTTGTATTTACCAAGTCCAGACATCTCTGTGTCTGTAGATTTGAGGCTGTGTAGGACTCCCAGTGCGCTGAGAGGTAATTAAAGTTTCCCATGGGTGGGGTGTTAGTTTGGATGGTAAGTGTGTCTAGAAGGTCCAAGTATGCATTGTGAGCTTCTTGGAACATGGAGGTTGACCTATAGCTGCCCAGGATATCGTATGGGATTTTGTCTTTGATGATCTGCATGTGGAGGAACATCCTGTTTGACCACCCTAGAGGTATGTCTGCTATTTATGTATTTTGAGACACCTCCTCTTTTAACCTTTTTCTGTGCAGCCACTGATCTAAAAGTCTAGAAGGCATTGAAACTTTGTATTGCTTGGGTACTCTCTGCCTTTTTAAACCATGTCTCGGTAACTGCACAGATGTCTATATTCTCGAGTGTGAGAAGGGCTTGGAGGGAGTTTAGATTTTTGTTTAGGCTTCTGGCATTGAGCAGTAATACCTCTCAACTGTACAGATTTTTGCAGAGTGTCAAGGTTTTTGCCTCAAGCTTTTGGCCTGTTTTTCATAAAATTGTGATATAAAAAGAAATATTGAGAAAAACGGCGGTCATGTGTGATATATGATTCCACTATTAATAACTGCATTTCATTTGATTGACTTGTCCCAAAACAATAAAATCTTATGAGGTCATCAGCTAAAACAGTGACACTTTAAAGGTTACAAATCAGAAATATTTTTATTTGTGCAGAGGGGGCATTCCTCCATGTTCCCTCTAACATCTTGGGAAGCCCCTAAATCCCCAAACTAGCATATAAACCTCAGAGAAGAAAGAGAAAGTGGGGAAATCTCAACCCTCACTTTCTCACCGACTTAAAGTCTGGCCACCATGACTGGATGCAGGTAACCTTTCTGGTTCAACATTGTGAGTGTTAATCAGTGATGCTGTGGTAAACAGTAGGGCTCTTGAGAGGTATGTTAACAGAATACAGAGGTCTAGGTGCTGTGCATGCAGTCCGCTATAGCATATGAATCCCAAAAGGGTATCAGAAAAGATCGGGTGAAGTGTCTTGGTTGTTAAATACATAGCCTAGTTGGTACATTTTTTAACAAGTCAATATTCTGATTTGAAGTACATTTGATTAGTTTCCAACCTAGTCTAGTTCTGATCTCCTCCTTCAGGTTAACTAGCTCTGTTGCCTCTGCAAGTCTGATACATAGAAGTTTCTCAGCTACAAACAGCAAACTTTTTTTTTTATTGTGGCTGCTGTTATATTGAATTTTGGATTTCATATTAAAGCATTTTAAGGTATTTGTACTTTATGTTCAGCATATAATAACCT
This sequence comes from Protopterus annectens, assembly GCF_019279795.1. NCBI lineage: Eukaryota > Metazoa > Chordata > Ceratodontiformes > Protopteridae > Protopterus > Protopterus annectens. Next base: position 1,069,744,862 of record NC_056732.1, read on the forward strand.
TAATTTAACTGGCGATAAAGTCTCAGATTTTAAAGAATCCACCACATATGTCAACTTGAAGAAGAATAAATAAAATATGAGAATGGCAACTGCAAGTGCTTTGACTGTGTATGGTGCAAAAATTCAGTCTTAAAAGATTTATGTGAAAGAGTCAGAAATGTTTTATTGCTAATGAGTTTACAAATGCAGGCAGAAAAGTGACACATTTTATGGTTTTCGAACTACAACCTATACTTTAATGAAAAGTTTCCTCCTAACAATCAAAGTAAAAAGGCATATATGCAACTGATAAGCTTTTTGCAGAATCATTTTAACAGTGAAATTAGTAAGAACCTATCTTATTTTATTTTTGTTTTGTTTTTATTTAACATGTTTTGTTTGACTGGGTTTTGTCAAAATATTTTTTCAGTTGACACCCAGGGAGAAAAGCTCCAAAAAGTACAAACATTTTTAACAGACATTCAGTAATATACATGAAGACATTAAGTAATATACATTAACAGTTATACATACATTTGCTAATTATTATTATTATTATTTTCATATGAAAATAGAGCATTTGAAGAGGTGTAATAGTGACCTTCTCAGATAACAGATGGAGGTGAGGGAAGGAACTAGGTAGGGCAGTAATAAATATTAATACTGTAGTTAATACCGTACTTAAGAGGCAGAGTATAAAGTAGACTCAGAGACAATTATATATATGGCTATCATAAGGTTTATTTTAGAAGTATATAGGTGGGGGTGGGCAGTGTTAAAAAATGTATGTAGCTGGGACATGTAAGTAAAATTATTCAGGTATTGATGAAAAATTGGTTGTAGGGATAGGATTCTGAATGAAGAGAAAATGGTATGACAATATGGAAAGCTGAAGTTAACACTGGCATTTATCCTAGAGATATACAGGATCAGATCAATTGATCTGATATATAAAGTTTTAGTTTTGTTTTAAATGAGTCTGGATTCTGAGTGGATTTCAGTAATAGGGGGATGTGGTTCTTTACTTTAGCTACATAATTTGAATATAGAGAGTCACCTGCACTATTTAATGATTTTATTATAGATATTAGTGATTTTTTACTATAGTGTAAAACTCTATTGGAGAAGTAGAGTTGTATTAAGTTGTTAAGGCCTGTGCAGTTTTCTGGCTTACAGAGAAGTATGTGTATTGTTGTTAGCGGAGAAAGAGCTACGTGATGTGACATTTCTAACCAGTTTAATTCCCTAAAGGCTAGGCAGTGGTGTGTTCTACTGTTAGAGTTTACTGCAAATTGTGCTATTTTATTATTGCATTGCTCATGTTCAGACAGTTGTGAGACTTGAAGTTTAGTGAAGACTGGGACAGCATAGAGGATTGATGGCAATAAGAAACTAGGGCCTATACATCTTCTGACTACATTTTTTAGGCATTTGGGAGATTGCTCCTTAGAAAATTGAATTTGAGTTATGTCATGCAGGATGTTAACATAGACAACCAGGTTAATGTCTCTCAAATGCCTATAAAATGTAGTACCTACAATCCACCATTGCTAGGAACCTTGCAGGTCTTCCAAAATATATGTGAATCCAGCTTTAGACAATTAAAGCCTGACAACAAGGTTCACAATTTCACTGATTTGAAAGAAAAAGCACTCAAAAGTATGTGCACTAATACCCAAGTTAGGGTTATGAGAGCAGATAAAGGGGGAAAATTTGTTATTATGGATACAAAAGTCTATATTACAGCAATGGAAGAAATGTTAAAAGACAATGATACATATCAGAGGTTAGAGTTGTCCACTATTAAAAATAGTTATCTGAAATTGGACACCTTACTGTTTGAGATGTTTTGTCAAGGAGAAATAGATTATCAAACTTACGTCTATTTACAAGTTGAATTTCCCAAAATGTCAGTACTCTTTGGTATTCCAAAGATACAGAAAAACAATGTTAATCCCCCTTTCAGACCAATTATATCTACAGCAAAGTCTAAGACAGAAACACTGTCTATTTGGTTGGATTTTCTTTTAAATCCTGTGATGCAGGCTCGAAACATTACCTGAAAGATTCATGGCATCTATTAGAAATCCTAAGAGACTTTAGACTACCAGATAGTACTTTTGTTTTTGCTTCTTTGGATGTAGTTTCTCTTTACACCTGCACTGATCAGGAAATAGGCGTGGAATTTTTGAGAGAATACTTAACTACAAATACTGATTTTGACAATACAAAGATAACTACTGTTTGTGCAATAATGGATCTTGTTCTTGATAATAATTTTTTAAAATTCAATGAACAACTGTACAAACAAACATCAGGAGTAGCTATGGGGGCTAGAGTTACCCCTGCTTTTGCTAACCTTGTGATGGCGAATTGGGAAAATAAGTTTCTTATTAAACACAGGTTGTTTGATAGGATACTGATATATCGCCGCTACATTGATGATCTCTTTTTTCTTTGGCAAGGTAGCTATGAAAATTTCGAAATGCTAGTTTCTGACTTAAACAATTCCACTGACTTCATAAAGTTCACCATCAGTGGTTTTGGTTGTAGTCTTAACTTTTTGGATTTAAATTTGACATTTGACTTTCAGTCCAAACAGTTTATCAGTAGCATTTATAGAAAGCCAGTGTTTGCCAACCAATATCTACATAGAGACAGCCTTCATCCTCCTCATATGAAAAAGGGTGCTGTTTAAGGACAACTAATTAGACTTAGTAGATTAACTACATCAGATACTGACTTTACAAAAGAAATTGAGACTTTTAGAACTTATTTGAGGCTAGAGGTTATGACAGATTATGGCTGAACCAAATAGAAAATGAAGTTCTAAAGTTAAGAGACGGCAAGGCAAGTCCAATTTTGAGAGGTCACACCCAGTTTGAAGCATTGAATGAAGGACAGGGTATCAGTGACCACTCCAAGAATTTGAACAACAGCTTTACATTTTCATTTCCACTTCCTGTAGTTAATGAGATGTGGACCCTTAGAAAAATTATAGTTGACAATTGGAAAATTGTATTAGGTAATATAGATTTAGCCAAGATTATAGGACTGCGACCTCTGTTTACTTATAAAAAAGTTACAAACATTAACAGTTTATTAGAACAGGATTGCAATAACAAAACTGACTTTAAAAGTGCACTCATTCAGAAAAAAGGTAGTTATTCTTGTAATTCTTGTAGACAGTGTAGGTACATCAGTAACACATCTTCAGTGGAATTTAGTCACATAAAAATAACTTTTTGGGCCAAAGGATATTACACTTGTCAAAGTGAAATGGTAGTATATGTTGCACAATGTTTATCCTGTCCAAGTTATTACATAGGAAAGACTACTAGGTGTTTAAAAAGACGTATTTATGAACATCTTTTAGCAATTAAGAAAAAAGAACAAACCAATGCTTTGGCAAAACATGCTGGTATTTGTATTGACTTCAAAAAAAATGTTTTTTCAGTGATAGATACTGTCAGTCAAGAAACTTTTTCAGGTGATTATAAAACCTGCTTAGAATGCAAAGAATACTTATGGCAAATTTACTTGGGTGCAGATGTTGCACCAGGTCTAAATGACACCATTAACATAAAGTGTTTTTTGCAAACTAAGATATAAAGTTTTTTTAAAACTCCATTTTATGACATTTATTAGAATGTACAAAAACTTTTTAATTATGTTTTCTACTTCTACTATTTCCACTATATGGATTTTTGTATGTATTTTTTTACATTTATAAAAATTAGCTTTCTTTTTAAGCTATGATTATTCAGTCATGTGACTGCTAATTAAGTATTTAAATGCTGTTTTAGGGTGGTTAGAGTGTTTTTCTGATGAGGTTCACAGCATATTAAAGTGAATGAAAGCGCTAACCTTTGGTGTCCGTGTCTTTTGGTCTTGGTTTGGAGCAGTTTTTTTAGTTTTCCAGTAATGCAGTCATGTTACAGGGAGAGGGCTTTATGATAAAGCAACATATTTTGTTTGAGATAGATTACAGAGCAGATAAGATTTTGTTGGAGACACTGGCAGTAATGACTAATCTCTACTCATCTCAAACTAAAATACACATACCCACGCAAGTATGGATTGGTGCTGGGCCAGAAGTTAAAAATCAAATAATAAAACACAAATGGCCTGCACTCTGAGTCAGCTCTCCATTTTTAATAAATGTAGAACATAAGATAATAATCCAATTCAGTTCAGTATATCCTCATAAATTTAGGGACATAACCAGAACAAAGCACCTAAAGGTGAATTGCAAAAAAACATAGCATACTGGTTTCGGCATTAAGCCTTCATCAGTGCACTGATGAAGAATTGGATTATTATCTTATCCAATTCTTATCCTATTATCCATTTGTGTTTTATAGTCTTTATTCATGTTGAGCTAGAAGAACTCTTGCCTATGGCTGCTCTTCCTGGAAAAGCAAGATAGGGAGTCATTTTGCTTGTCCAAAAGAGAAAAATTTTAAGATTTGTTTCTATTATTTTCAATCTTCTTCTTCTTCTTCTTCGGCTGTTCCCATTAGGGGTCGCCACAGCGGATCATCTGTTTCCAGTTCTTCCTGTCCTCTGTATACTGCTCTGTCACACCAGCCACCTGCATGTCCTCTCTCACCACGTCCATAAACCTTATCTTAGGCCTTCCTCTTTTCCTCTTACCTGGCAGCTCCATCCTTAGCATCCTTTTCCCAATATACCCAGCATCCCTCCTCAGCACATGTCCAAACCAACGCAATCTTGCATCTCTGACTTTGTCTCCAAACCATCCAACCTGAGCTGACCCTCTAATATACTGATTCCTAATCCTGTCCATCCTTGTCACACCCAGTGCAAATCTTAAAATCTTTAATTCTGCCACTTCCAGCTCTGACTCCTGTCTTTTTGTCAGTGCCACCGTCTCCAACCCATACAACATAGCTGGTCTTACTACCCTCTTGTAGACCTTCTCTTCCCCTCTTACTGGTACCCATCTGTCACAAATCACTCCTGACACTCTTCTCCACCCATTCCACCCTGCCTGTACTCTCTGCTTCACCTCTGTTCCACACCCACCATTACTCTGAACTGTTGATCCCAAGTACTTAAACTCATCCACCTTCGCCAACTCTACACCCTGCATCCTCACCATTCCTCTATCCTCCCTCTCATTCACACACACATATTCTGTCTTAGTACTGCTGACCTTCCTTCCTGTCCTCTCTAGAGCATATCTCCACCTCTCCAATGTATCTTCAACCTAGTCCCTACTCTCACTACAGATCACAATGTCATCTGCAAACATCATAGTCCATGGGGCCTCCTGTCTGATCTTGTCTGACAACCTGTCCATCACCATTGCAAATAAGAATGTTTCTATTATTTTCAATGTGTGTTTGAAAGATGAGGGATTTTTCTAGACACATGCTTAATTATTTGAAGTATTTTGTAGTTTCTGTTGTGTTGTTATTGCTCATAAGGAATAAACAGAAGCTTTGCCTTTAATGAGTAAAATATATTGGCCCTACCTGGCTTGGAAAATTTGGCTACAGAAACTTCATTTTTGTGGGAGATGTAAAACATGTACAAACCAAAAGTGAAGCTCTGGAGAATATGCATATGAAACTTAATTTAACGGAGAAGTTTGACATTTTAAAAAGAATCATAGATGTTATTCTGTTCCATTAAATTCCAATCTTAGATTTTTTCAGCTTGCTCATTTCTTTGTTTTTTGTATTAAGGTGGAATAAATAAATCGACTGCTAACGAAAAATAGACTCACATAAATATTGTCTCTAAAAATATATTGTCTGTTTTCCCTCACTTCATATTGCAATTCCTATTTGTATTACACTAACTGACCTTTAATTTCTGTACAAACTGTCTAAAATTTCTCTAAATATTAAATGATTGTCATATACCTTGTATCGATTCTTAACCAATATTTTTATATTATGTATGATTTGTTATAATTATTTAAACTGCAGATGTTTTTGTTTTATTTTTGAAGATTGTAAAATTATTATTCTTAAAATGTTTAGTAATAATTTGGAGCTTTTCTCCTCAGTCCTCCACTGAAACTGGGCTTCTACCCAGTTGGACTTTCCTGGTAATCAAACTGTCAATAAAAAGATAAATAAATAAATAAATCTTCAGAACCCCCTACAGATCTATCCATCTAATTAGACTTGGTGTTAGATTGAGCTAAATAGAGTGCATGCATTCATACTGAGTAAATCCAGTTGTGGATCACCAGTGATGTGGATTCATCAGATGTGTATGACTGTGTCTTGAAAGAATGGCTTGAAATAAATGAGCCAGATTTTGTGGCATCCTACTGCAGAAGAAAAGTGCAGTGCCAGCTTGACTGTGTAGTACATGTTCCTTCTGTAATACTGAACGTGTTACATCATGCTCACCCTGGAATGTCCAGAATGAAAGGTTTAGCCAGATCATATATATGGTGGCTTGGCATGGATCAGGATGTGGGAAAATAATTAAGCTGTGTGATTAATGTTAAGCAACATAAAATAACTACCGATGTGCCTATAACCGATAGAAATATAGTAAAAGGCATGGTCCAGACTGAAAATGGACTATTCTACCCCATTCCTTGAAAATGTTTCTGATTCCAAAATCCCTAGTTTCTGAGAATTTATGCTGTAGTCTTAGTGTTAACTCCATAGAGAAAAAGAACAGGATTTAGGGAGTCATGTCAAGTTATGGATCTGAAGACCAAGCTGTTGAACAGCTGACATCTTGACATGGAAGGACAAAAAGCTGTCACAGTAAAGACATTCAGTTAAAATCTGATTCAAATATAAAATATGCATAGCACACAACAGCAAAAAAAAAAAAAGAAAAAAGGAGATGTAAGTGTGTATGATGTGCGCTTACAGATAACACAGTTAACTTTTGAATTAAGTGACAAAGTGTGTTTCAATAAAAAACATATGCTAATAGTTTTGAAATCCAAACTTCATTACACAGGGATTTGATAGTCTGGGCTATAAAGTAAATGCATTCTCTGAGTTTTATATGAATTTTAGTAGAATCAAACGGTGTGGATGCCATTTCTGCATAGTAATAATATCATCTCTCAAACTGTCTGAAAGTACAGCAGTGAACAGACTCTATATGCAAAAAGAGCAGCTCTTGTACATATATGAGGGTATCATATGTAAAAACAGCTGAATTGAGGTACTTTATTCACGGACTGAATCAATGAGGACCTAAGAATGTCACTTAAGTGTTTTTTTTTATATTTCTGAACTTTATTCTGCTGACTTAAACTAATTTTTGCTTGATATGTTAAATGCTGACAAAAGATGTGTTTCATTATTATAGTGTTGCATTCAGGACTGGGCACTGCTGGGCTTCTGTTGTCTCCATATATGCTGATATTGTTATAAACATTTTTTGGAAGAACAATACAATTTGAGCACAACACACATGTCTTCCCTACATTGACATGCAACATCATTTTTAGCCAATAAATGAAAAAACTGAAGCAAGGCACCAAAATGTAACTGGAATTTTATAATGCAGGTCCCTCAGAAAACGGAAAATACGAGGTGACTTGAAGAAATTTTTTAATGCACAATCTACAAACTTTACTAACTACATACACACATAAATGCACTTATAGGACCAGCGTTTTCGTCTCTCCTCATAAAGACTTCATCAAATGACCTTGAATCCTATTTTACCATTTATATACTCCCTCACCTGTATAAATAAACCAATCACATTGTCTAATAAATAATAAAAAGTTGTTTAGACCAATCACTTCCTCTCCTTTTCCCTCATAAAGCAGCATACAAAGTTTAAAAAAAACAAAAAAAAAACATTAAATATGTTATTACACAAAATTATTTGTTAATAAATAATAAAGTTAAAACATTTCCTTAAAAACATATTATTACATAAATGCTTTCACATTCATTAAATACTTACATTAAAATACAAAAGTAAAAATTATTAAACTTGTTCAAATGTTATAAAAAGCAATGTTATTTCACCATCTCGTGGCATTGTTAAGAACTGCATCATAAATAAAAACTATAGCTTAGCAGATTTCAACTTTAGTAATGGCACAATAGACATAAAATCATTTAAACCAGGGGGGCTTGATGCTTCCAGGGTTACTTGCCACCAACGTTCCCTAAACTCTATTTTCTCCTCCCATAGCCCACCCCTAATTTCTTTTGGTATTTGTTCCAAAACAAGAAAGCTGAAATTTGCTTTTGATTCTAGGTCATCTGATGAAGTCTTTATGAGGAGAGACAAAACATTGGTCCTATAAGTGCCTTTATGTGTGTATGTAGTTAGTAAAGTTTGTGGATTGTGCTTAAAAAAATTTCTTCAAGTCACCTCGTATTTTCCGTTTTCTGAGGGACCTGCATTGTGGATCATTTTTAGCCAAATAATGGCTTATTTGGAAGGGCACCATGTCATTATTAAAATAAGTTGTCCAATTCTTAAACAAGAGTGAATTCAACGTCTGGCTTTGCTGTTAACCATGATTTATTTATTATGGCTTTTTTGGATGTCTCCTTAGCTAAACTTATTGATGACTCAGTAAAAACTATGTTATACCATTAACTATTTAATAAGAATTAAGTTTTATTGGCAAATAGCTGTCATCTCCAGCACATCATTATAAGCATGCCTAAATCTCATTTTCTTTTTTTAAAGGATTTGTGATAGTGATGATGACTATAATACTGAGGCAGTTAATCTTTCCAGTAGGTTTAGACTCAGGGGAAATGCTGAGACCGTCATAAAAAATTTGCTGATACTTATACTAGAAGCCTTTCAAGAACTAGTACCTTCACCTATCAGGTCCTGCCATCTCTACCAAATTAGAATAATTTGCATTTTATCACCATCTTTGGTACCAACAGTTTTATGATTAGACATGTCTTATACAAACATTGGCATGTCTTAGTCAATGATAGAGTCCTTCATAATCTGCTATCAGATACTTGCAGAGTAAGAACTTAGGACAATTCTTACTCCACCACAAAAATGACTCGTGTCTAAAAAAATTACATGACAATTTTTTTACATCTGTGAGGCATGTAAGGAAAACATGAAATCAGACATCTTACTACTTGGCGTAAAAACTGTGTGATTCAAATGACATGTATGTGCACATGGAGCTTTCTATACAGGACAATTATTATGCCCATTTATGCAGAGAATAGCTCTACACTTGAGTGATATAGGGTGCAAATTCAAATGAAGTACAGTTTTTACACATTTAATTTCACTTCCTACTGCCTTATTTTCCTGTATAGGTCTTCATAAGGTCATAGGCCATTTGTTACAAAATCAGACGCATGAATTACTGAAGAATCAAGAAGAGATGGATAGCAGCATTGGGGGCATGCCGTTTATTTTATTTCTTTATTTATTCGGTATGGTAACTGGAGTAGCTCACTGATCCAGATGAACCTATTTCAGTCTCACTCTGGACAAATATAAATGACAGTAGGCAATAGGCAAGGAAGTTAACAGTGTTATGAATACAAACAAAATGTTATATCCAGATATCAATGAATCAATAAGAGAAATAATAATAAAGTACACTGTACAAATGACAATATGAAGGGATGTTAAGAGCAAGGTGGGAAACAGAAGAAGAAGAAGGAGTTAAATAGTGAAGGTAAGAATGCACAATACAAATGCTTTGTAATTAGAGACAGGAATATGAAGCGAATTCTAGAATTAATAAAAGAAAACAAGTTATTGCATAAGATTAATTTATGTGTGCCTTTACTTTTGCTATCTTTTGCACGTTGTGCTGTATATCTCTTTTGCACGTCAGCCATCTGTGTTTGTTGATCAAATGGTGCTGAACAAACAGATGTTGACTTTGTGATTGTTTGAGCTATCTATTTATATGTATATATATATATATATATATATATATATATATATATATATATATATATATAGCCACCCAGTGGTGTAAACCTTGACTCTAGATGATTGTCACTACTGAAGGGACACCCTGAATCCTTTTGCAAAAATGTGAAAAAGGGTTGTGGATGGATCGATGGATATGTGTGTGTGTGTGTGTGTGTGTGTGTGTGTGTGTGTGTGTGTGTGTGTGTGTGTGTGTGTGTGTGTGTGTGTGTGTGTGTGTGTGTGTGTGTGTGTGTGTGTGTGTGTGTGTGTGTGTGTGTGTGTGTGTGTGTGTGTGTGTGTGTGTGTGTATACATCTGTATAAATATATATATATATATATATATATATATATATATATATATATATATATATATATATATACACATAGGGAGAGAGAGGGTGAGCATGTGCGTGTGTGAGTGAGCCACTGCTCAGCCCACAAAGCCTGAGGTATTGTGCCTGTCAGAGCTGCCTTACAAGAGGATGAGTTATAGAATCATGAAGAAGAAGAAGAATGCAGAACAGGAGGCAAACTAGAAAGGCATGTCTCATGAACAGCTAATGGGAAGCACCTGTCACCAGAGGAACATTTTGGTTAATACGTCTTAAGGAAATGAGGATTTCTGACTACTGATTGCAGACAGCTAAAGAGAGAGAGAGAGACAGAGAGAGGCAAAGTATTTTGAACAGGACACTCCAGGGTGCTTTGTGTGAAGGAGAAAGGCATAGAAGGTATCCTAGAAACTGGGAAAAAGTGATATAAACTGTTGTCTTGCAGGTGAGAAGCTATTGGAGTTTCTCCTGTTTCTGTGGTGAACTATTTTTGAATGGTGTTATTTGTAAGTTCTGTTTGTTTTCTGACACACTTTGGGAAAACACTGCCTAGACAGTAGGAAAGAATACAGGAACAATGCTAACTTGAATATCGGTAACACTAAACTGAACTTTGAAAAGTACACTTACTTGATTTTATGGACCTGCATTTGAGACTGGGATTACTTTTGTTATTCTCCATACTTTTTTAAAAGAAAATCATTTTTATGTTTGTCCTGTCCAAACAAACCTCCCCTTAAAATAGAAGAGCTATTTCTGAGACTGAAAACACTGTATGTTGCTTCTATGTGTTGTGTGTGTGTGTGTGTGTGTGTGTGTGTGTGTGTGTGTGTGTGTGTGTGTGTGTGTGTCTGTATATGATACATACCTCCCATTCACACACTAATGTTCCTTCAATACACACTCACAACTCACAGACAGAACATTGTGCAACAGTGGTTTGTAGTGATGATTTTGTTTTTGTTAGTGGCTTGGCGTTGGTAGTGTAGTCAACTGACATGTGGAATCTTGCAGTGGGTAGATCTGCTTTTGTATTCAAAAATCTCTGGATGAGTAATATGGAGGGAGTGGGCACCTCTCATTCTCTTATAGGTTCATAGTTTCATACTAGGCTATCTGCCCTAGGGCATTTATAAGCCTAGCCAGAGTGTGTTTGGCTTTCGCCACCCATTTTAAATTAATTTTGCTATGCCCTTTTTTGAGGTTAGTATACTGTGCCTCTGTCTAACAGTGACACAGAAGTGATACCCGGGGTAAACTTATGATCTCTCATCCACTCATCAAGATTCCTCTTGAAGAGAGTCAATGAGGGACTCTGCCTAACCTGGACTGGGATTTTATTCCAGAGTGAAGGGAGCCTCTGGGTTATGAATCTGTCCCTCCAGCATGCCCTATTTATTTCAGTGCTGAGGTTCAAGTCTCTCGGGCGCATAGCTTGATGGGATTTGGATTTTCGGAGGTATAGCATGTCCATTAATTCTGGGTTGGACATGGCTTTATACGTCAGGCACAGATCGCCTCTGAGCAGGCGGTATGCCACTAAGTAGAGCTGGAGTTTCTTTAACCGGGCAGCATATAGCATCTGTTTTAGCCCTTTGATCCTCTTGGTGAGGTACTTTTGGGGTCTTTCCAGTTGCTGCTGGTGTCTGGTAAGGTACATCCCAAAAGGGGCATTGTACTCAATTATGGGCCTGATGAGGGATGAGTAAAGAGGCACGATGACCTCCCCTGATCTAGATGTGAATCCCTTCATGATTAGGTGGGCTATGTAAAATGTTCTTCTAACCACTTTGGCCACGTGGTTGTCAAATGAGAGATTGTGATCAACTTGGGTCCCCAGGTCCCTAATTACTTCTTCTGTACTTAATGGATTACCACCTATGTGGTAATTTGTGGGCACTTTGTTTTTGCCAAAGGGGATGACTATACACTTTTTGGCATTTAGCTTGAGGCCATGGCTCTGGCACCAGTTGTTTGTTTCTATGAGGCCCTTTTGGAGGATGCTTGTGTCGACTGGAGAGTCGATTATGGCGCCCAGTTTGCAGTCATCTGTGAACTTGGTCAGCCACAGTCCTTCCGTGTTGGCCTGTACCTCCGAGAAATATATACCGAACAAGAGAGGTCCCAGGACTGAGCCTTGTGGGATGCCACTTGTAACTGGTTTGGAGTCTGACATGGCTCCAGCAATTCTAACCATGTGGGTTCTGTTCTTGAGCCAGTTTGAAACCCATCTAGTGACATAGGGGTTTATATTTAAGCTGGTGAGCTTATCTATAATGCCCGAGTGGAGTATTGTATCGAAGGCTTTTGCGAGGTCCAGGTAGGCTGTAATAACCACCTTCCCCTCATCAATGGCCTTGGTGACTGTTTCAAAGAAATCAACCAGGTTTAAGAGGCAGGGTCTGCCCTTAACAAAGCCGAACTGGGTAGGATCCAGTGTCTTTAGGTCCCCAATATCTTTATTTATGAGGTCCATGATGATCCTTTCCATAGCTTTGCAGACCAAGCTAGTCAGGCTTATGGAGCGATAGTTTCCAGGATCCGTTGAGGCACCACATTTGTGGAAAGGGACCACTGTTGCTGTACGCCACTCTTTGGGTACATATCCTGTAGTAAGGCTGAGATTGAACAGTAGTTTTATGTTTGGGTTTAGCTCTTCTTGGAGTTCATGTAGGACGCAGCCCGGGACACCGTCTGGTCCCATTGATGCTGTGTTTTTTGCTTTGGAGAGGGCGGCTCTTACCTGAGCATCTGAGATGTCAGGGGGCAGCACTCTGCTGGGATAGATATTTGCCCTTTTGGTGGGAGGGGAGTTTGCGCTGAACCTGTCAGCTAGGATGTTGGCAATGTCTGTGGGTTTGGTGTATTTTTTGTCATTTTGGACTAATTCTGAGCATATCTGAGAATTCCCACCCAGGTTCCTAACATAACTAAAGAAAGCCTTGTGATTATCCTTAGTGTCCTGTGCAATTTTTCTCTCAAAGCTGGCCTTAGACGATTTTATGAGTGCCTGTAGTTTTTTGCTAATACTGATCAAAGATGCCTTCCCTTTTTGGGATTTTGCTCTATCATGTAGTAGCTTCCTCCTTCTATTGTATAGTTTTTTTATGGCTGGGGTCCACCAGACAGGACGTCTGCCTTTGTAGGATTGGGTCTTGGTTTTATTTGGGATTGCATGATCCATGCATTCCTGAAGGTGTTCATAGAATGCATTTATAAAGGATTCTGCGGTCTGGGCCGTATTTTCCACAGGCTCGGCTTTGAAGGATTCCACCTCGGTTTTGAGGAGTGTGAAATTTGCTTTAGAGAAGTTTTTCACTGTGGTTTTCTGGGCATGGGGAGGGGTCGGGATGTGAATATCCAGTGAGATTAATTTATGGTCTGATCTTACCAGTGAGGGATACACTTCTGGTCTGGAGCATAGAGTCCCCATGTTGGTGATGATCAGGTCCAGTATGTTTTCCCCTCTTGTGGGAGTGGTAACAAGTTGTTCCATAGCATTTCAGTTTATAAATTCTAGGAACCTTTGGGCTAGGGTGTTGGAGCTAGAGTAATTCTCCCAGTCTATGTTTGGGTAGTTGAAGTCGCCAAATATAATGGTGTTTGGAGAGACCTTCATATTTTTCAATGTTCTCAGGAAGGCAGAGTGGGGTTCCTGGGTTTGGGAGGGTGGTCTGTAGCAGGCTATAAACTGGAAGGCAGTTTTACCCACTGTTAGTTTCACATGGATAGTCTCTGATTCTTCGTGCTGTGCCACCAACCTGGAGGTGTGGGTATCTTTGACGAATATTGATACTCCCCCTCCTTTTGTGGTTTGGTCCAAGTTTTGGGGCTGAAAAGCATGGTATGAGGTATAACCTGGTAGTGCTAGGGTGCTCTCGAGCCTTGAACCAGGTTTCTGTTACTGCACAGATATCGATGTTCTCCATTCTAAGGAGAGTTTCGAAAGTGCATCCTGAGGTTTAGACTTCTGGCGTTGAGTAGCATTACTCTTAGTTTCTTATCCCTTGTGATACCTATGGAGGTGGGTTTGTCTTCTGAGCCTTGGCTAAAAAGGCACTATGGGGTAGCAAGAGCCTTTGCCAATATCCGGAAGCCCAGGGGTGACAGGTGCAAGCCGTCCCTAGCGAAGCATCGTGGCTTGTCGAGCATGTCATCCCAGGCTGACAGGCATTGGATCCCCTTTTGAATGACACCAATACTTAAGCCAATTGTTGAAATTGATCACCTTGTCTTCATATTGTGGCATCATTCTTGGTGAGGGTAAGATGCTACTCAAGGTCAGGGTCATACCGGCCTGGGCTACATGCTCAGAGAGCTCCTGTATGTCTCTTTTCATGTAGTCCAGGGGGGTACGTCTCAGGTCATTCATACCAGCATGGACAATGACTGAGTCATATTTGTACTTGCCTTGGAGTTACCTGAGTGCTTGTGTTTTGTGGCGGATCCTAGCGCCCGACAGGCAGCTCACCATGACCTTCTCCTTGTTCAGCCTGGTGAGTGGGACATCAGTGTGCCTGACGATAGAGTCACCTATTACAAGTGTATCAGGTTTGTTGTTTAGCCTTAAGGGCTGTGACTGTTCGGCACACTGGCTTTGTGAGCTATGTGTTGCATGTGTTTTGTTTGGGGTAGCGGTTGCTTGGGTGTCTGCTTTGGAGGTCTCTGCTGCTTAGGAAGATTTTTATTTAGAGCCTCCGAGTATGTTTTTGTGTGTTTATGTGTTTGGTTTGCTGCCGTGGTAGGTCTATGTGAGACTGGAATTGTAGTGAGTGTGGTTTCCTTCTCCTCCTGACTGGTTATGCAAGTACTGAGTTGAGAGAGCTTAGCCTCCACTTTGGCTATATGGTTGCATCTCTCACATGTGTTAGAATTTGTTGGGAGGAGGAGAGGGTTGAATGTGTACATGAGGCAGTTGTAACATTGCCTCAAGATTCCCAGATTCACCAGCTGGACCGGAGAGGAGATTGACAACTGCCCTTTGGACATGCTAGAATAGTATTGGGAATTCCTTTATAATTGAAAAAAAGGGCCAATGGGGAACAAGGTACTCAAGGGGAGTTTGTGAGGGTGTAGTGCTTTTAATTTTTTAGTGCTGACTTAGTAAGCAAGTGCCAGGTAACTTAAATGCAATGTGTTACATGTAACTTAAATGCAAAAATGACAAACAGTAACTTTCTTTCAAGTGAAGCAAGGAAATAAGTACAGTAAGCAATGCAGATATCACTAGGGATCCACAGAAGCACTGAAAAGCCGCGTTTTAGGTGAAATTAGCATTTCAGGGAAATGACAAGCAAACAAACAACAAGCATACAAACAAAGCTAGATTCAGCAGGCCTGGATCTAGTCTATGCTACAGCAAACAAGGTGTACCAATTTCAGTAAGAAGTAGTTCAAATATGCAGGCACTATAAGCCTTTAACCAGAAATTCCCAGCTCAGAAGGGCAGAGTCCAGCCTCTCCTCCCACAAGAGTGCAGACCACGAACCCTGTTAATGTAAAATAACTGGCTTGAAGACCAAGTGCTTAAACCAGAATTAATACACTTTCAGAATAAGACACTAAGCCCTCATTCAGCAGTTCCCAACTAGAAGGATGTAAGCTACCTGTTCTGCCACTACAGTGCAGACCACAAACCTTCTTAATGTAAAAACAACTGGTCTGAAGCCCAAGTGCTTAAACTAAAAGGTAGAACAAAGTCCCGGATCACCCGTAGAGACAATAATTCCAATAATTCCAGTGGTATGAAAGATAAAAAACGAATCTTTATTCACAAAAGCTAAGCAACTCTTCAGCAGAGATTAAGACAAGCGCTTTCGCCTGGACTATTCCAGGCTTTGTTCTACAGTTGCTCTATTTTTTACGTGGTTTTCTTGGTGGTGCTTAAACTAAAAGGCTTAGAATGAGTTGCACCAAGCAGTAATAAATACAAATCATATCCCTATTGAGATGGATACCTCCCAACTGTCCAGATTTATGCAGAATGTTCATATTTTTGCCTCACGTTTTTGGTCTGTTCCTCATGAAATTTGTGTTTTTTGGCAAATTATTGAGTATTGAAGTCACTAAATAATGAAAGACATTTCAGCTTCAGACTTCATACCCTTCAGAAAATACATACTAATGCAAATCATGTTGTTCTATCTTCTTCTTCTGGCTTCTTCCTGGTTAGGGGGTCACCACAGTGGATTACGTGTCTTCTCATGATTAGCAGTGGAGTTTTACGGTGGCGAGTTGCCAGCCCGGCACCCAACCTTCCACGGAAGGCACACAAATGCATGCCTGGGGCAGATTTAGACTATCCAATCCACCTACAGCATGTCTTTGGGATGTGGGAGGAAACCAGAGCACCCAGAGAAAACCCAGACGACCATAGGGAGGACATACAGACTCCGCACAGAAGGCACCCCAGCCAAGGATCGAACCAGAGGCGGCAACAATAACAGCTGTACCACTGCGGCCGCCCCAAATCATGCTGTTCTATCAAATTTCCAAATTTGTAAGAACATTGTTTAAAAAATGTCCATATTTTTAGGCATTTGTCCTACTACTGTTTTTGGCTTTGTCTAGAATTCTTGGGTTAAGTGCTTGAGAGACATGTTGTGGTATGAATTTTTTTTAAATATAATACACATAAAGGTACACATTTAATTTGAAAGAGATTATTTTCTTTCTGTCATGGAATAAGGGTATCTCTATTTTCTGCATTTTTGAATACTGAAATATACCAGAGTAATGTAGCATGCAGAAATGTGTCAGCACTTATAAATTTAAAATAGTCAATTTTAGCATACTAAAAGTTAAAGTTAAGAGCAATTATCTTTCTTCCACCACCCAGTAGATAAAAGTAGATGGTTAGTTT
The DNA here is from genome assembly GCF_019279795.1 of Protopterus annectens. Lineage (NCBI taxonomy): Eukaryota > Metazoa > Chordata > Ceratodontiformes > Protopteridae > Protopterus > Protopterus annectens. Next base: position 1,069,761,924 of record NC_056732.1, read on the forward strand.
ACTGCAAATAGCTTAGCCCAGAAATATTTTATGTTTGGTTTGAAAATGCTCAGAGTAGCCAAAATTACGCATCAGGCGTTGACACATACCACAACAAACACTCCAAAAATGTTCAATGTACAAATTGTATGTTTTGGAGGATGATAGCTATTTCTGGATGTGGTCATCAAACATCATAATAGCTGACTAGACCAGGTCCATATCACAATGTCGAAAGATAAAAAGAACGAGCGCTCTTTTACTGAACACTAAAAACCGAAAGCAGTAAATGTTGAACACACGAAACAGCAATTTTTTTCCTAGGGAAAAAATTGCTGCTCTGCAAAAAAAAAACACCCCCCCCCCAAAAAAAAAAAAAACAAACAAATCCAAACACAAAATAAAGTGGAACTTAGCCTCCCCCACACTTAAATATACCAACTCCGAGATCACACCATAGTGGAGGAAATGTCAAAGACCTGAAAATGGTGTTCACTCTTTTTATCATTCGACGTCGTAATATAGACCCAACCAGACCAGAGAACCAAGAAACATTGTTGCAGTTATTATTAATTCCTGTGGGGAGCTTTGATGAATTCACCATTCATTTCAAGATGGATTCTAACTGTGCATATGTATATGTTACAGTTGTAGATGTTTTGAGAATTACATCAATGGAAACTATGTATTATAATTGCATTAACTGCCTAAAATGCATTTAGATGGTTTTGTATAATTTGTGAGTTTTTAACATATCAAGTTAATTTTATAGCTGATACATGTGAGATATAACAAAACATGTAAGAAAAGTATTTAATTTTGAATGATATCTTAGCAATTGCATTACATTACATTTTATTTGCCTGACAGCAGAATGAGAAATGACTATTCAGCCTTCCCTTTAAACACTTACTTCAAACCTGTAATTAGGGCAGGGTGAAAGAAATGGCTATGGGGGGGTCATGATTGTGCACTCCAGCATCATCAATGTCTACCAATCAGCACTGGCATAATAAGCTAGAAGGATAGCGGGGCTTTGTAAGTGAATGACCATACTGTTTTTGTGGTCATGAATAAAGCACTGAAGTGCTCAGTGTGTATATATGATAGCAACTGTAGCAAGCCTGAAACTAGCAGCTGTGCAAGAGTTACAAGAGTGAAGAAGAACATTTTGTTGGTCCTCAGCTTGAGCTAGAAAGACTTTTTATTTATCCTGGAGTGCAATTTGGGGAAGTGCGTAAGGTACCAGATGACATAGCTATGGCTCTGTTCTATCTCCATCCATATTTCATCCTCATCGCTTCACTAGCTGTCCCATGCTGTATCTAATGCCTTTGTGTATTCCCTGTTTACTACCCATTCTAGTTAGTAGTCCATTTTAGGGCTCCAAAGTCCTCTCCTTGAAAAAACATTTTCATAGCTCAAGTGAATGGTTGTAGCCACCGTCCACCTTACTCTGTCTTTCTTTCTCTCCGTCCAATACACATTTATGATGACTTTCCTCTGAATTTGTTACAACAGCCCGCTGATTCTTCATGGGTGGCCTGCAGAACTATCCACAGTACTCAAAGTGAGGTGTGACCAGGGCTTGAAAGAGTCAGTTCATTATTTCTTGCTTCTGGAGTCTCTTTCCTCTGAATATAAACTTCAGCATTCTGACTGCTGCTACCACTGCTCTTTCACTCTGCTCCTGGTACACTAGTGCAAGTGTGATCAACCCGCCACTGTCATGTTGCGAATAGTTCCAGTCCACACCCAGCTTATATCCCCTAGTTTATACTTTGGAGTAAGGTTGCTGAGGCCTAGGTGCTATTCTTTGCATTTGTCTGGACTGAGCCTTCAATGACATCTTTTACTCCAGTTGTTTAGCCTTACCAAATCCTTGCTGAGACCTTTTCTCCTTCTCCCACAGCTCCACCTAACTTTGTGCCATCAGCAAAGATACTGTTTCAGTTACTTCCTGTCTCAGATATGTCTGAAAAGAGAAAACCAATGACTAATGGACACAGTACTGTACTTGTCACTTCCTGTATTTGTAACAATGTTCTTAGCCTTGGTTCTGCTCTCAGCACTTCAAGAGTTACTAACAGACACCTGTATGGGACATAGTCAAATGCCTTGGTGAAATACAGATGGAACATACCTATCATATTGTCCGTCATATTCCCTTGTAACTTGTTTGAAAAACTAGATTGGGTATTATTGACAACTTCTTCTGGCCATGAACCCCTCTGGGTTATTGTCCTGCAAATTGTTACTGTACTATGAAAGTGACCAGCCTTTCCCTTAAGATCTCCTCAACAAGTTTCTGTCTCCACTTCTAGGCTAACAGGCTTGTATTTCCCTGGATATTCTCTGCTCTTCCACTTGTATAAGGGTGGTGTACTTGATACCCTATAGAGTATACTATAGAAACAAGAGCTGTGAGGCAGCAATAATGAGACTGTACCACTGTACCACCCTCAATACTGACACTGTACCACTGTACCACCCTCAGTACTAACACTGTACCACCCTGAATACTGAGACTGTACCATTGTACAACCCTGAATACTGAGACTGTACCACTGTACCACCCTCAATACTGAGACTGTACCACTGTACTACCCTCACTACTGACACTGTACCATTGTACTACCCTCAATGCTGAGATTGCACCACTGTACCACCCTCAATACTGAGACTGTACCCACTCTACCACCCTCAGCACTGAGACTATACCACTGCACCACACTAAATACTGATACTGTACCACTGTAACACCCTCAGTACTGACACTGAACCACCCTCAACACTGACACTGTACCACTGTACCACCCCCAGTACTGACACTGCACCACCCTCAACACTGACACTGTACCACTGTACCACCCCCAGTATTGAGACTGTAGCACTGCACCACCTTCAATACTGAGACTGTATCACTGTACCACCCTCAATACTGACACTGTACCATGGTACCACCCTCAATACTGACACTGTATTACCCTCAGTACTGAGACTGTGCCACTGTACCACACTCAATACTGAGACTGTACCACTGTACCACCCTCACTACTGACACTGTACCACTGTACCATCCTCAATACTGAGACTGTACCACTGTACCACCCTCAGTACTGAGACTATACCACTGCATCACCCTCAATACTGAGACTGTACCACTGTACCACCCTCAATACTGAGACTGTACCACTGTACCATCCTCAATACTGAGATTGCACCACTGTACCACCCTCAATACTGAGACTGTACCACTGTACCACCCTCAGTACTGACACTGCACCACTATCAATACTGACACTGTACCACTGTACCACCCTTAGTACTGAGACTGTACCACTGCACCACCTTTAATACTGAGACTGTATCACTGTACCACTGTACCACCCTCAATACTGACACTGTACCACCCTGAATACTGAGACTGTTTCACTGTACCACCCTGACTACTGACACTGTACCACTGTACCACACTCAATACTTAGACTGTACCACTATACCACCCTCAGTACTGAGTGTATCATAGTACCACCATCAGTACTGAGACTGTACCACTGCATCACCCTAAATACTGAGACTGTACCACTGTACCACTGTCAATAATGACACTGTACCAATGTACTACCCTCAATATTGAGACTGTACCACTGTACCACCCTCAGTGCTGAGACTGTACCACTCTGAATACTGAGACTGTACCACTGCACCACCCTTAATACTGACACTGTACCACCCGCAATACTGCCACTGTGCCACTGTACTACCCTCATTACTGAGACTGTACTACTGTACCATCCTCAATACTGAGACTGTATCACTGCACCACTTTTTTATAAGATGCTTTCTTTCAATTCTGTTGGATATGTTTATTTTTTATCATTTTTGTGACAGGTAACATTGAGTATATGAGTTTTCTGAGGATAGCTTGGATTCTGAACAACCTTTGTTAGGAATAATTGTCCTGTTATTTGATCATGTGTAGTAAAAGTTTAAGCAGTGGGGGGATCAACATGATAGGTAGCTTTGAGCATATGATGATTGATAGAAGACTTTACGGGGTGAACAAGATGTCTTTTGGCTATTTCAAGTACACACACACACATTCATTTTAGGGGAATATTTTCAGCTGTGGTAGTTGTCTGTGTTTGACAAAATGAACAAAATTTATGCACAGTATGTATTTTTCTTTGATTGAAATGTTTGTACTGTTGTTTTTTTTTACAGGTTTGTAATTCATACTGCAGATTATATGGGCATTTTTTTTTCATTTTGGTTTGTATTTTTCCTTATTTTTTCTACAGTTTTTCAATTTTTTAACTGTGTGTGTGTGTGTGTGTGTGTGTGTGTGTGTGTGTGTGTGTGTGTGTGTGTGTGTGTGTGTGATATCCTTTATATTTCTTTAATTATACTGGTTAATTGTTTTATGTGTTTTAAGTCACTGTTTTAAGTTTATATTTATTTTTTGTTGTTTGTGATTATGTTCTTCAAGTAATTTTGTTTACTTTAGGATAGCTCTGTTTTGTTCTTAAGTTTGAATTTGTTTTTCTTTGGCAGAGTTGTAGTACCTTCAGTTTGTGTTGTTTTTATGTTATGATTATTATTGTTATTGTCATTTTTATTATTATTACTGTTATTAATATTATTTATAGCTCCAGTTCTTAATGCCTTTTTCTGCTGAATGTGTTCTGCGTAAGTGAATTGTTAATGTTTACAGGTCTGACTGTTCTTTTGTTGGTTTTAGTTAGCTTAATTTGGTCTGGTAACTTATGACTTGTGGAGAGTGTATATAGGTAGCTGAGGATGTTGATAGAGTTACATAAATGGTTGATGACATGCAAGAAGTCTACATAAATTTATGCTAAGCTTTGTGCTTTATGTCATACACACACACACACACACACACACACACACACACACACACACACACACACACACACACACAATTACACACAGGCAATTAAATAAAGCACTTTTAAGAATATGCCTGCAGTATCATGACACAATGTACCTACAGAAGTATTTAAGTAAGTAAGGGGTTCTGAATGCTCTGGTTTAGTTTTGCATTAGTGACTTATTCACAATATAATTTAAATTCTCTCTCTCTGTTTGTTGTTCAGAAAAGGTATAAATCAGTATTATTTGGATTACTCTGACGTTTTAGAATTCGTTTCATCTGATCACTTATGTAACAGTGTATAGGTGTAAAAAAGTTCAAAGATTTGAAGTAAGTAATTATTCTGTGCAAAAAAAGTCTGAATGCCAAGCTATGTGCTTATAAACACTTTGGAAATGCATTGTTTTATACTTTTAGTCACAGAGTGGTCTGGAGTTACTCAGAGAGCATGTGCTACAATTATTACCCACAGCTGCTATGCAATTGGGCTGATGATTCTGGCGGGAGTAGCTTATGCCATACGTAACTGGAGGATGTTGCAGCTTGCTATGTCTCTTCCCATGGTAATCCTTGTCTACTATATATGGTAAGGGCCAGTATTTTACTACTACTAATAATAATAATGGTGATGATGTTGATGCCTCTGAGATGTTTGCCATATGAATGTTCAGTTGTTTGTTTTGATATACTGCTGTTGCATATATTCACTTAAATCTCATAAACCATCTTGTAATGGTTTCAGAATAAGCCCCATTCTGCCACTGTGAGGTAATATTAGAAGCACTTTCTAAAGACCATAAGAAACAATAGTAGTAGATGGGCATTTATGTGGAAGACTCAAGGGAGAACAAGTCCTCCTCCCAATGCATATTAATAACACTTTAATCCAACTACTTAATATTAAATTACTAGTGCTACATAGTCAAATTACAATTACACATAAGCATTCCACTAGCTAGATTTGCATTTTTCTTAATTTCCCCAATTCTTCCCCCAAGACAATTATCTGCTTTCTATATTTTATCACTTTCTAAACTCTCTCATCTTTGTAGCATCTTTCTTGCTTATTTTTTCACTATTTTATTATAAAATGTGTAAGGAAAAAATGACCTGCTGAGTTGTTAGCTAACTGTGCTATACCAGTGCTCTACACATAGGAGGAAGTTGGTGCAGGACACCTAGACCTCAAACTTGGTCACAGATCCCTTCTTCATTACAGTCTTCAAAATCCATCAGCCAGTTTTATTTCTCACCATTAACTCTGACCTGCAATAGAAGAAGACTCTTCAATCAACTTTCACTAACTTTTAACAAAAAAACAATTGCCAGGAAATTGTAAACATGAGAACTCCAGCAGAAAGCTGAAAAATGTTGAAAAAAGTGCACTTTTTAACATTAGTTTAAACAAATGAGTATAACGTGTATATCATTTTGAGCTCAAAATTTCTATATACAGTCTATGGATCATCTCTGCTTAAACTATGAAACTGAGCTAGTATAATTCAGATCCAAAACAGGATATGTGAAACTGACTTTTGAGCTCACATTTTCTGTGTACTGTCTGTGGATCCCCTGTTTGTGAATTGTGACTCTGAGTTACTATAATGCAGATCCAAAACAGGATTTGCAAAAATGACTATGGAATGACATTTCCAAACAAGACTGTACAATGGCACTCAACAGTTAGAGAGTTCCTACAAAACAATTCTGACATTTTTGATACCAAAATTCCACAGTTAAAAAATTCTATGTACAAAGATTGGTCAAAATGGTAATGTCATACCATAATTCCACGTAGTTAAAAATTATAACCATGTAAAAACAGTTAGTCAAAATGGACATCATTCTAAAATGTTCTTTCCTACAAATGAACACAAGTTTGATAGAACTTGAAGGTCTTGATTCCAAAAGTCTTTCTCTCATTTTAAATTCTCTTTCTAATACCATGACGAGAATGGACCCCATTCCTAAGTCAAAGTATGATTAAAGTTCATGAAATTAGTATTGTTTCAGTCTTTGATGTTAGCCAGAAGTACTCTTCGCAGCACCTGCAATGTGCCCAGTAATCACTCCTTCTGCAGTTTGTACATATATCAGTAACATGTCTAAGTACAATTGTAAATTATTTTTTATAAGACTCATTGCTCCTACTGCTGCTGGAACTGCCTGGGTAGCCTTCTTCCACACTGGCCTAATTTCTGCCTGCAAATCCTGGTATTTTATGATTTTGTGTCTCTCTCTGTATGTAAGACACTGTAGTCACTGGATGTAGCGATTTCAATAGTTAATACTACTTTTGTCTTCTTCTCAAGGAGTATTTTATCTGGTTTTCTCGCATCTGTTTTTTGAACTGTTGGTAATGGGTGATCCCATGTGATATAAACTTCATCATTTTCTGTAATGCTTTGTGGGTTATGTTTCCAGTGTTTTTCAGCCACTTCAATACCATAATGTTTACACAATCCCCAATGCAACTGTCTTGCCACATTATTATGCCTTTCAGTATACAGTCCTTCTGCCATTAGTATATCACAAACAGCAACAAGATGTGCAACTATTTCCAGTTCTGTTTTACAGAACTTAGATTTGTCTGTTTCTCTCACATGTTCAATGGACTTTGTAAATCAACGTGTACGTAGTCCACTATCTTGGGCTGCCAATATTAACCTTTTGTTTTTTTGGTTTAAATTCGCCTCTCCATAACCATTCATGCATTCAATCCTGATCAACATGAGGTTGTTCCAAGAGTTTTTTATACTTACAGTTATATTTATGCATTTTCCACATTTCTTGCCTTCTCATGTAATCCTTCACCTTATATTCTTTCTTTTGTTTTTTGGCACATTCAGTTGCTGCCTGTTTTTTATCGACTTCTGGTAGGATTTCCATTCCCGCTTGACACTGATATGCTTCTGCTAAATTAAGCAGGGAAGACATCTTAAACTTATTCTCCTCATGCATAAAAACTTGTATAGGTAAGCACAACCAATCTGGACCACCACACTGTGCCACATTAACTAAAAAAACTTTATTTAAAATAAGATTAATTAAAATCAAAAAAAGTCTGTTAGAAAGGATTAGCACTTTCAGGCTCAAATGGCCTTTTTCAGCTCCACCATTCTGTCATCACAGTTTGCTTCTTAAATCATAAACCAAACAATCAACTCCGCAACCTACGACCCTTCAGTGCTGGTTTTAAAGGAAGCGTGCCATTAAGTCACGGAATGCAATCAGCTGGCAAATCAGCTATCCACCTTAATTCAGAGAGACCTCCCCATCGACTCTTTCTTTGTATCTGCAATACCATAAGCCAAAAATTGTGCCCAGGATTATTCTTCACGTGTTGGACAATCGGGCTATGCTTAGATCTGTGCAGCCTATGTAGTATTTTTAGTCAGCCTTCCATGTAGGTGACACACAGGGACACCAGTTTAGCATTTTAGCTTTGTTTTTTTGGGCTTTAGAGAGGGCTAGGGCGCTACACTCTGGGAGGATAGTTATTTCACCTTTGGGGAGGGGGGGTTCCTTCCTTTTTGGGAGGGGGGAGGGATTTTTGCACTGAACTGGGAGCCAGAATGTTGGTTGTGTCCAGTGGTTCAGTGTGTTTTCAGGACATTTGGGTGAGCATATCTAGCAGTTTCCACCCAGGTTTCTATCTTACTCTATTAAAGGCCTTGTGTTTGTGTTTTTTGTTTTTTTTGATTTTTTCTCTTTTTTGGGTTGGTTTTTTTTTTGTTTGATTTGAGTTTAGTAGTTTTAGTACTGATCAGAGATTTTTTTTTTTTTCCTTTTTATTTTGCTTGCTTTGCCTGTACCTCCTTCTGTTCTTGTTTGTAAAGTTTGTTTATGTTTTACCCTACGGTGGCCTGCCTTGGGGAATGGGGAATGGTTATTGGTTTTATTTTGATTTTGCACATGATTGCATTCTTGAAGGGTGCTTGAAGAGGCATTTTGCAAGTGATTCAGTGGTTTTTCCTGTGGCCGGGCCTTGAAAGAGGGGCCTAAAGATACCACTTCAGTCTTTTTTTGAGTGTTTGCTTTTTGAGAAGTCTCTTTGTGCAGGTCTTTGGCAGGGGGGTGGGGGCCAGTGAGTGTGATTAATGAGATTTTATCTCAGAGGGATGTACACCAAAGTGGGTGTGATTTTTTCCCCATTTTTTTTTTGATGATGAGGAGGTCTAGTATATTGTCTCCTCTTGTGGTGTGAATAGTTGTTAGTTCCATTTTTTTTTTCATGTTATTTATAAGAACCTTGAACCTTTGGGAGGGTTGGTTTGAGTTCCCAGTCCAGTCTATGTGGGGGTTTGAAGTCTCCAAAATGATGATGATGGAGAGAGAGAGACATTACTCAGTGTCTTCGGGAAGGCTGTGTGGGGTTCCTGAGTTTGAGAGGGTGGTCTGTAGCATGCTAGATGAAAGTCTTACATCACTCATGTGTTGTAGGATGCACTCTTTTAGTATCTTATTGGTTTTCCCTACATAAAAACATGTACATAGCAAACATTGAGCGAAGTAAACAACATCTTTGGTACGGCAGTCTGCATATAAAGCTGGTCAGTATATCTTCTTAGTTACTGGATGACAAAAACAGCCCTCCGTACTGATGTATCTGCATGTTTTACATTGTCTGCAGTGAAACGTAACAAACTAAGCTGATGTAAAAAAAGGAACCTTCTCAGTGCATATTTCTTTACACAATAACCGCTTGAGATTCAAGTTATTCTTAAAACTAAATGATGGTATTTCCCCAAAAATCTCCTTCAAATTTTCATCTGTTAATAGTATTTTCCAGGTATCTCTTATTATATTACAGATGTTCTTGATATTACTGTTGTACTTTAACGCTAATCTCGATGGAGCTTTCACCAGACCAGCTTCACTAGCCGGCCTATCAACAGTAGCCTGTCCTTGTTTACCATACAAGGGTTTACCAACAGAGTTCCTTAACTTCTCAGACTGGGTCATCATGAATTTCAACTCTGATATCTTATATCCCCGAGCTTTGAAGTGTGTATAAAACATACTGATTTCTTCCTGGAAAACAGAATCACTAGTGCAAAGCCTAGAGGTGTGTAAAAAACTTCACTATGTTTGGGTCTTGTGAGGTCAACAGATATGTATACAATCCCATGATTGCAGATCTATACATGTAATCAGTTTCAAGGAGGCCCATACCTCCTTCAGAATGGGGAATATATAATCTTGGTATGCACTGATTTTTATAAATCATTTGATGAGCATGAAGCATCCTTCTTGTTTTCCTGCCCAACCTATCCAATGCCTTTTGGGGCCAGTCAATCACTCCAAAACTAGAAGTCAGGACATTAAGAGCAAATTGGTTTATGGCTTGGACTTTGTTCGTAGATGTCAAAGGTCTTTTCAATATTAAAGTCTTCTAAAATATTCCTTACTAAGTTTTATTCACATTTGTTCATGTTTTATTGTTGCTCCTTCATCAGTTCCCAAATATATATACTCTCCCTCTTGCACCTGCTTGTTTTTGCCCCAAACTGATGTTTTCTTGGTGCTGCAGCTTTCCTGCTTTAAAGGTTGCTTTTGCACATTTATCAAGACCAAATGACATTCTTATATCATCTGAAAAATTATGCCTTCAGTTCCTCATCTGATGAACTAAACAGTTTTAAATCATCTACAAAAAAGAAGATCAGAAGTCTTTCCAATGTTGTTTTCTGGGAGCCAAATTGTAGCCACGACTTAATCTGTTAAGCAGACAGCTTAATGGGTTAAGGGCAAGACAAAAAAAGCAGTTATGACAGAGAGTCAGCCTGGAATATCCCCCTTAGAATGTTTATCCTGGAATAATAATTTGTCCTTTATCATGGCTTAACTGGAAAGTGGTTTGCCACTGTTTCATAGCTGCTGTAATGTAATCGATCAGTGTAGGGTATATCTTATATATTTCTAAGCACTCTTTTATCCATGAATGTGGGATACTGTCAAATGTTTTTTGTAGTCTATCCATGCCATACTTAGATTCTTTCTCTTTTTACAGTTCTCCATTATGACTTTATTTAACAACAAATGATCCTTTGTTCCATATGACTTTGATTTATTACCCCTTTGTTCTATTGCCATGATTGAGTTTCCTTCTAAATGACTATAAACTCCATCGGCATCAATTCCAGTGTATAGTTTATATGTCGTTGGAATGCAAGGTATTGGTCTATAGTTTTTAGGATAGCTTGCAGGTTTGCTCTTAAGCAGGAGCATTGTTTTTCCTGTTGTTAACCAGGCTAGTGTCTGTTCAGGGTGCACGTATAAATAGTTCTTACTCATGGCTAAATCTTCATACAAAGATGTTAATACTTTTAGTCAGAAGTTTGGTACTGCATCTTGGCCTGGGGTTTTCCAATTAGGAGCTTTTTTGAGTTTGTTTCAATTTCTCTGGCTGTTACTTCATCCCATTTCATATCCTGTACATTTGACCTTCTTATTTTTTCTTTTACTTCTTCTATCCATTTACGATCTTTGTTATGTTCCACAGGGTCTTCACAGATATTTCTCCAAAATGTATCTATTTCTTCTTTTTTTGGTGGTGTTTCAACTCCTTTTGCCTTTTTCCCTATTCTCTATAAAACTTTTTTGGTCATCAATAAATTTCTTATTTTGTAATTTTCCTTTATATTTCTGTACATATTTTCTTAGTTTTTCTGACTGTGCTGATATTTTTAGTTTACTTGCAATAGTACACAATCGATCCTGGTCTGTTATAATACTGTGTGTCGCTTTTATCACTTCTGTCTTTCTGAGTATTTTTGTTGATCTGTTCCCTCTTCTATACTCTTCTAACAGTGACACTTCTTGTTTTAATTGCTTTATACTTTTCTCTATTGGATACTTCCATGATGGCATTCAATTTCTCTCCTTCCTTTCCCGTACTACCCTGTGTTCTTGTGGTAAGACTTTATCTGTTATTAACTTAACTGCACAGTAATATATCCTATTTACTTCTGTTATATCGCATGAATCTTTATGGACAGTCCTAATTACTATGTTCATTTGTTTTATCAAACTTCTAACTTTTGGGGTTTTATTTACCTTTTGTAGTCTATTTCTTTCATTGATCTTAATATGTCTGTCCATCTCTATTAAATCAAGCAACTCTTCTCTTAGATCATGTTCTTGAGGGTACATTATTTGTTCTCCATTTCCTGTGATTTCCTGTGGACATTCTGTAGAAGGTTCTAGAGAATCTTCCTGTGCCATATTTTCTTCAGTTTTATCCTGTGTCATCCTTTGGTCTTTCATAGGGGAACTCAGTGGCCTATTACTCCACAACATTGACTGTTTCAGAGTTGGGTGGCCACGGTGGTGCAGCGGTTAGCATTGTCGCCTCACAGCAAGAGGTTCTCTGGTTCGATCCTCGACTGGGGTGCCTTCTGTGCGGAGTTTGCATGTCCTCCTAGTTACATCCCAAAGACATGCTATAGGTGGATTGGACACTCTAAATTGGCCCTAGGTGTGAATGCATGTATGTGACTTGACACCATAAAACTCCACTGCCTATCATGTGGACAGGTGACCCTAACCGGGAAAAGCCGAAAGAAGAAGAAGATTGACTGTTTCAGAGTTGCCACAGTTTCCTGTCCCTTCCCTTGCTGTCCAGCTCCAACTGAAGGCTTGTACTGGTTCCCTATGGAAGGTTACAAACTATCTTCATATGGCAACTTATCAGATGTTTCCTGCTCCACTGGTTTCTCCTTAGTTTAGGTGTCCATTGCTCTGTCCTGCTGTGATGTCATCTGAGATAAATTTTTTACACTAAATCCTTCACTTTGCAGGTAATCCATAACCTAATTTTCTAGGCCTTTAACTTCTCCATTACTAAGCCTCTTTTGTACTTTACCTCTTTGTTTTCTTATTTCTTGTACTGTAAAACTGTAAAATGTCTGGATGCCTTTGCCTATATTTATCTTCAAATATATTTGGTGCTGCTCTTTTGTATTGATTAGTTTTGCTTTCTCCTTTGTATAAATATTGCACCATATTAAATCTCTTTTTCTTTCCCATGTCCACATTCCTTCTTCAGATGTCTCCTGCTCCTCCTGTTTTGTCTTACTTTGGGAACTCAGTGTTCCATCATACTGTGATGTAACCTGTGTTAGACTTTCTACACTAAATCCTTCACTTCACAAGTATTCCATAACTTCAGCTTCTGTTTTTTTTTAACTTCTACTTCACTAATCTTCTGTTCTGTGTTCACTCTTTGTGATCTTATATTTTTATTGTGAAATGTTCCTTATCTGGATGCCTTTGACTGTATTTCTCTTTGAATATCTTTGGGGTTGCCTTTTTTTCTAATGATTAATTTGGCTTTCTCCTTTGCATAAATATTGCACCATATCAGATTTCACTTTCTTTCCAATATCCATATTTCATTTTTACATTCAGAAGTCTTTAGATTTTGTTCATTATATTTTTTTTCACTTACTCAGTCACTTCTTTTTCCAAGCAGACCAATGTTTCTTGGTCTAAATAGTGTTTTTCATGTATCTGTTGTATTAATGAACACAATTTTGCATTTGAAACTTCTGACAGTTTTTTCTTGTGGAAGTATTTTTCTTTCCTCTAATTTCTCTTTCAGTCTTTTCGCATATCTTCTGTCTGAAAAAACTTACAATTACACTCCATAAGGGGAGGGCTGTTGGCACATCCCTGGTTACTCATTTGTGGCTGTGAGAAAGTCTCAAGGTCCAAGTCCTTAAAAGGACTAATATGGTGTAGATCGATGAGACAGTCCTTACAATGACTGTGGTATATCTCAATGCCAGTCCTAAAAAGGACTATTGTATATCTCAGAGCCTGTCCTCAAAAGGACTATTGGAGCCAGACCATACCAGGACTTTGGGTCTCTCAGAACCAGTCCTCAAAAGGACTATTGGTGATACCAGTCCTCTCAGTGATAGTCCTCAGAAGGACTTTTGGGGAAATCAGTAGGTCCTAAAACGGACTAGCAGAGAAAAGTGGTAGCCCTAAAAAGGACTTTGGTACGTAGCGTACAGAACAAAACCAATCAGTTGTAGTCTTAATAAAGACTGTGGGTACAGATCAGCTGTTAACTGGCTTCCTTTGCAGTGGAAAGTGCTAAAGTCCGGTGTGTTTAGCTGTTTGGAGACAAACAACTAGTTAGCCTGTGTAGGAGTGCTGCTGAATTAAAAGAGACACTGGAGTTCGGATGTGTTCCAAAAAGTCTTTTTTTATTTACTTTCAGTCCTGCAAATAAAGACAAAGTAAGATGCTCTCCTAGCACTGTTTCAGAGTGGATTAATCTACAGTTGGAGAGTTGCATTTATACTGTAAAATGTGGGATGGGCTGGGAAAACACCAATCAAACAGAGGGGGAGTGCCAGGAGGCGTAGCCTTTATTGTACCAATCCCCATGTTGTAATTGGGTTTGTTTTAGTGTTTTGAGTTTGGTTTGTAATTGGGTTTCCCAAACAGGTGCAGTTGTGATGTAAGCATTACAGTAGGGAAACTCTTAGTAGCCATTTTAAGGAAACCATATTCCATGTGTTTAGCATGGTGGTTAAAGAACTGCGTCACTGTTTTATAGTTGTGTTAAAATTACTATCAGACAACACACTTTTTTCTTTGTACAAAGATACATCAGAGCCAAGACACTTTTCATTAAACAAAGTTCTCCCCATCATAAAATCATCTTGTTTTATAAAATCAGTGGTCAACAGTTTAGTGTATATAAAACATTTTATAGAACATTTTAAACATTTTATACACATCATCATGAAAGGCAATGAGGGGGTGGGGTGGGGAAGAAGGCTCGTGTGAGGTGGGTCCAAAACTCGGGTACTAGGACATTTTAGTTTGTACATTGTGTGTTGGAAGAGATCTCGAGTGTGCATTATCAGCTTCATCAGGGAGGTGTCTATAAATGAAAATAAAAATAAATATAAACCAATATGTATAAACTAACAAAGTGAGCAAAGTTAAAATATATGTAAAGTGGGTAAAAAGAGTTTGTCTAGGTTTGTTTTTCAAGGTGCAACTGCTGGTTATGAGTGGGGTAAACACCTATAAGTTCAATGTGTTCATAAGTACTGTTTTATCCTATGAATTGGGGAAACTGACTGACAGAAGAACACTAACTTAAAAGAGAGCGTGTCTAATAACTAAAAGTAAAAAATGTGTTTAAAAGTAGCCAAGTGAGTGAAATTAAAAAGTGTGTATGAAGCGGGCAAACAGAGTTGTAATTTCCAAAGTGCAACTACTGGCTGTGTGTAGGGTGGACACCTAATCCTTCATTGTAATCATTAGTACAGTTTAATCATGGGAACCAGGAAGCTAACTAACGGAAGAATGTTAACTAACATTAGTACAGTTTAATTGCAACACCAAGATGGTGGTATACTTAGCAACATGTTTATCATGCCTTGCTTACTATGTAGGTAAAACTATAAGGAAGTTAAGAGGAAATAATGATAATGGAAGAGAATAGAAACATTAGACAACAACAAGCAACAAGTTCCCAATACCTACATAAGATGCCTTGATTCAATTTCAAAGATTTTTTTTTTTGATAGGAGACCAGATCCCACACAATTAACACAAGGAAGGAGATATGAACAATTTACTGGAAGCGGGATTTAATTAATATATACTTAGACTTAATGCCAGTAATGTATTTCCATATAATGAGCATTAAAATTTTACAAATCAAAATAAAAAAAAAACTGTATATTATTATTTTGAAAAAGAATTTAACGAAGAAACTTATGTAGATTAATTTAATTAAAAAAAAAAAAAAAAAAAATAAAATACATAATAGTACATAAATATATAAATATATTATATATTTATTTTATATTTTATTTATTTTTTATTTTAGAATTAAAAAATTGAAAATAAAACCATATTATACTACATATACATACATATTAAGTCTTTTTTTTTTTTTTTTTTTTTTTTATATTATATTATATATATTTATATATATTTTTATTACATTTATTATATTATATTTTTTAATTTATTTTTTTTATTTATTTTAAGAATTAGGAAATTAGGATTAAGTATTTCAATTTTAAATTTAATTTAATTTTTTTTCTTTTTTTTTTTTTTTGAGGCGTTAAGTTGTTTTTTTTTTAACAAAAATAAATGTATTGATGGATGATAGAAAAAATTATAATTAATTAAAAACAATAATAGAAGTATGATTGTGATTGGATAGAGATAGGTTGAACTGTATAAAAATAGATTTTTTTTTTTTTTTACTCTGATGAAACCCTGGCTGGACTGGAAAGCGAGTGTGTAGTGTGTCATAACAAAATTTGGAGTAAACGGTGTTACCAGTTTTACGGACTACTTTTTTCCTTTTCATTAGTACAGTTTAAATATGGAAACCGGGAAGCTAAATAACAGACAAACGCTAACCTCAAAAAGAAAAATGTAAAAGATGACATAATGTGGCCGGGGAGTGGGACCCCTGGAACCACAATGTGAGACACACGGAGAGGGTCATAGCGGGGAAGGAGTTAAGGAGCTTAAAGAGAACAAGAAGAAGCTGGAAAATGTGGAAAAGGTGTAAGGCATCAGGTGCAGGGTGACATGGATTGAGGGCCTGGTGTTACACGTGGGGGGGCGCATCTAGGTTGGTGTGGCAATAAATGTCCTGCCTAGGGGAAAAGAACCAGCAGGTTCTGTTGGAGGTGAGAGTGAACCTCTGTAGTGGGAGAAAATTGCAGAGCTTGAAGAGTAAACTTGGAAGGTCAAAACTGAATGTACAGGATGGAGGTGAGATACCTGGGACTGACATAGGAATGGGGCTTCAACTGGATAATAGAGAGCTTAACAGCAAAGTGTCCTGGACCCAGTCCAGAGCCCGTGAAGAAAGAACAGAACATAGAATGCTTGTAAAGGGAATCTCAGGGAGGCCAGGTGGAGCTAAAACCTAGGGAAAGGCAATAATGATAATAATAATGGTAATAATGAAAGGTGGGTGAAGGCCCAAGTCTATTAACGAAGGTCAAGGTGGCCCATTGGAACCTGGAAGATTGCCAGGAAGATCATATACAGAGTGTAGACCCCCCCCCCGGGGGGGGGTTAAGGTGGAAAAAAGTGTAAGCATGATTAGAATAGTACTAAGAAACAGAACCGAGCAGAAGGTGAGAGAAAACATAAGCAGATAAATGTGTGAAAATGCATGTAGTGGAGGGGGTGTATATTACGTTATTAAAATTTTAAAAGTTCGAATGTCATATGGTCGAAGCCATATAATCAAATGTTTAAAAGTTTGAAAAACTGAAAAAAAATAAGAGAAAAAACCTACCTGACCATTTTAAGCAGGGGGGCAAGTTCCCCTGCACCCCCCACACACCCCACTCTTTAAATATACCAACTCTGAGATCGCACTTCAGTGCAGGAAAGGGAAATCTTCCCATTCCGCATTAAAAGGAGATCTCCGTTGAAACATTTGAACTTTTAAAAGTTCGATCATATGGTGCCAACCATATGATGTTCGAACTTTTAAAAGTTCAATAACATAATATATACCCAGCGCAGGGGGGTGTACATACAATAAGAAACACAAAAAACATGTAGAGGTTAGGCACAAATATGATCAGGCAGGTATAAAAAGTAGTACAGTTGAAACTTGGAAAAAACTGCACAAAACATAAATGCACATTAAAGCAGATAAATGTGTCAAAATAAATGTAGCGGAGGTGGGTGAACATATAATAAAAAACACAAAATGCATATAGAAGTCAAGTACAAATGTTTGATCAGGCAGGTATAAAATGTAGTACAGTTTTAACTTGTATAAAACTTACATTCCCTGGATTGTTGTCAAGAAAATTAAACAGTGTTGTAAACTTTGAGAAAAAGAAACAGAAGCCAGAATACCTTGATTATAGTCCTGAGGGTGATTCATCCATAGTATGAGTGGTTTAAAGTCCTTAGGTAACAACATGCATATCTTCTGTCTGGAAATTCTGAGCTTGTTGCTAACAATACATAATTTCTTTCTTATCCTCAGTAGTCCACTCTATCTTCTGTATGGCTCTTTTTTGGCCTATCATTTTTGTGATTTTTGTGGACTGCTATTTCCTTCTACAACAGGGGGGCCATCCACTCCCTGGGTGTAGCCTAGCCCCATTTTAGGATAGTTTCTGTGTCTTGAGGATTCTACACTGTCATTTTGTTCCAGTCCTAGTACCAGTGCACCTATGAGGATTGGGCACTTTTGTATCGTGGGTCTTGTGCACCCAGCTATCTTTTTTATTTTTTAACCTACTTTTGTGCATTATATATGCAATATATAATACAGTCTATATATCAGTGTCGTCTGAGATTTTGTGAAAAACAGGGTCCACCTCGTGAAGGTATTCACCAAGACTTGAAGATGAATTCATTTCTAGCAATACTACCATCCTTTGTTTGCTGATTTATCATCTCTCCATTTGGACCCCACAGTGACCCCTCCTTCCCTCAGTGTAATTGAACAAAGCAGACGTATACTGTAGTAAGATATCACTAACAAGAGCAAGTATTGTGGAATACAGCCCCAAATTGTGATACTTAAATTTTAAAAATACTACTCATACATCATCAGCACTTGAGTCAGAATGCTGCATCTCTGTAATTGGCTGTCTTTGCATGATGAGCAGCATTGCTGATCAGATATGTAGGAAGCCGAGGCACACAACAAGATGAGTAGCATCAGGTCACGCCCATAACACAGAATCGTGCCTACATCAAGAGAAGGAAGTTCCCAATCTATATGTGTACAACATGTAAAGAAAGGAGTATACACATAAAAAAAAACACAGAGATCCAGAAGCAACTGCTCAGGGACAGTACAATAGCAGATACATAAATCAGTAATACATAAACAAGGCGAACCTACCAATAACTGGACAATGTATTTTTATACTATTTTACATTGCATTGAATGAATCTATGAACCTTACTGACACCGTTTTTTACTTTAACAAACATTCATTTAAAATTTCATGAGGAAATAGGAGGAAAAATAAGTGTTGTTATAAAATATGTGCAATTAATAAAAGTGTTGAACTCCACATTGGCACATGTTACAGAATCTCAATGCATGACTAATGGAAAAACAAATACATAAATGTGTAGATAAATGGAAAAAGTTATGGAACTCCTGTACATACCTTTCATACAAGTGGTGAAAGTAGATACAGTAACAGTTGTGGCAGTTGCATGCATGTTGTGAAGACACAGAATACATCCAAATCATTGCTAACTCCAAACTTTAGTGATAAGCCACAGAAACACAAATGTTATATGAAACACAAAATAACTTATTATAATGCATAAATAGTTCCAGATGTGAAAATAATAACAGTTGAGCTGTATGTCCATAGGAAATGTAGGACATGTCATGATACCCCTGTACTGTGATGGAACTCTTGCCAGAAAACACTCATATGGATGAAGTTCATTACAAACTTTTATGCCTGTGAATGAATATGGACGTGATTACATGATAAAACAAGAACAGATATGAAAGTGTTACATCAAAGGAGAAGTAATCACAATACATGTGTGCATTAATTCATTATTATATAGCTACAATTTCTTCATATGCTACCTCAGTGTATATCAGCTGGCACTGGAAAGCCTGTCTACCTATGTTACAGTTGTATATGTATTACCTCATGCTGCAATGCAAGAATATTCAACACACTATTGAGACAGTTCAACCCATCTGAAGTGTTTGTGACATTTTTGTAAAATGACAAGAAAAATGAGTGTTGGATGACAACAGCCATACCTCACATATACCTGCAACATCACATTAGGTTGACATTGAACTGTGTAGATTTGTTATAAAGCTTTGTACACAGGCTTATACCACTGTTTGTTTCATCTGGACATTGTTTTTAACCTCCGTTGCATTACTCCCAGCTCAGCCATGTGGCCAAAGGCAAATTCACTGTAATTTGTGGCACAGGACGAGTTGGGAGGTTAGAATAATGGTTAAGGTGTTTACCTTGCAGACACAAGGTACAGGGTTTAAACTTTACCTTGGGGGAGGATAGCTAGATTTAAAAATGTCCCCTGGAATTGTCAGCCTAGTAATTGCCTATGAATCTGTGGATTACTCCCCCACATTTATTACTAATGCTGCTTTTTGCTAAGAGTCACGCAGTGGAAAATGCAACACATACAGCATCAAACTGGGCATGCTCACAAGGTAGTACAGCAAGTCAGAGATCAACATCACCCATCCCTGAAAAGATAAAAAATATCAGACACCAAATCAATTACGTAAGACATTCCAGCTTGTCACCATTTTCCTCTTTTTTACTGTTTTTGTGTTTTACACAAGCATACAAGGTAGATAGTGCTGGATGTGACCACATACCCATGCAGCTCACACACTGTAGACCTGATGAGTAGCTTCTGATGCCGTAGAAGAAGGCATAACACAGTTGTAAGAAGGAACACAGTTGAAGGAATAACTTGAGTGTGTTTGAATGCATATGGATTGCCTTAAAAAGGAGTATAACACCCACGGTATCAAAACACTGTAGCTGTGACATTTTTACCACTTTGTAGCCTTTTACCCATTAACATTTTTTGAATAAGCCATTCTTGTCTGTTACCACTTGTTTTGAACACAGTAATACAAGTTACACACTTCTGGGAGTGGAGAGTTATGCGTGAGTCATACTTTTTTGTGGGACAGGTGCCCTTTTCATTTCTTAAGAGAGAGGCATGCAGAGGAAGGTATTTAGGAATAAGAGGGATACATGCCATATTAGGCATGGGACTTTGGAGGCATATCTACATCCAACTTGAATACATTGGGAATCTATTCCTCACCCTCTGAACTGTCATCACTGTCTCATATCCTGGACAACTAGAGCAGTGTCATCTGTGGTAGCGATTTTGCTCCAGGATCCTTTCCATATGGCTGATGCTGGCACTGAGGCCCTTCTCCAAAAACTCCTTTGAAAGCCGTGTAAGCCATTGTTTGCTGACATGACTGCCACCTTTACCAGCACTACTTCTGGTTGTTCCACTGCACCAGGCCCTGGTGGGGATGGTGGTCCAAGCCACTGAGGCTAGTCTAGCTCTCCATGCTGGTGGCGATGATGCAGCAGGACTGATAATTCAAATGTAATGAAAGTAATAAAAAAAGAAAAAAGATAATGAGAAAGAGGGTGGGGAACAGACAAAAGGAAAATTGTCATACATCTTATGTAATTGTAATGTGTCTCAGTCATTACATATTCAACATACATTTTTAAAATGTTTAGATCCAGATAAGACTTTGTAAGGTAATTTATGTTATACAAAAAGTATAATTTACCTGGATTGCACAATTATAAACATTGTACAAAACGTATGACAATTTGAAAGTTGGTGTATGCAAAACATGTCACAAAATGTATACGTGAACAGTATATGCTATTTTACATTCTTGATTACACATATTAACTACTAAATAATACAGAGTAATTTCTGTTGTCTGGATATTAACCCACAAACATATATGTTTATCTAACTATCGACTATTGCAAGTTTCCATGAGCTAATCACACAGCTCTGTGCAATTTGCAAATGCAGAGTATGCATAGTCATGTAGTTGTCTGACAAAACAGTTATGGCAAGTACTTATTCCTGAATCCATACTTACCCTGTGCCTCTCTGAGGTGTTGCAGTCTCTCTTAATACTCCCACATACTGTAGGAGATGGCATAATGGTTAAGGTGTTTACCTTACAGACACAAAGTACAGGGTTTGATTCTCACAATGGTAATTGGCTAGGCTTAAAATGACCTATAAGGGCAGTTAGCCTAAAACTAATCTATGAATCTTTTAATGAGACTACCAGTTTCCTTCAATCACTGCAGAAGCAATATATAATAGAAAGCAATGCACACTTGCTTGTTTTGCCATGTCATGGTAGTGTGTTGCATGCTTATGGAGTAATATACTTAAACAACTGAGATGGGTTGAGGGACTTATAATATGCCTTACATCAGCTAAGGAGGTCTTATTTTCACCTTTTTAAGCCACTATAATGGTGACAGCACTGTTCACTCATGCATGGTATACCATTTGCAGGGGTGACACTTTGGCTAAGCAATTCCAAGCTTCACCCTTGTACTGAGAACCAGTATAGTCACCCTACAGAAGCCTTCAGTTGTAATATTATATAAGGAGCCCTACAAAAATCTTTGACTCCTCCTAATACCACCTTGGTGCTCTAAATGGTGCACTACCCTCAACATCTTCTGCCATGCCTTGCTTCAAAGATCTGCCTACTATCGAAAACAGCATTTGCACTACAGAAGACACAGAAATGGGCTGCAATTAAAATGGTGTATTATTTCTTCAATGTCCAGTTTAGGTAAAAAACACTTGGCCATGTATGCTTCCCCGTTTCTCAAACTCTTTTACATCTCTCTTTTTTTTCATCATACTGAGCTTGATTGACTCTTACCACCTTTCTTTTTCTTATTTTACTCCTATTCTTACACTACTTTTTTCTTACTGTCCCAACTTTCTTACATTCAACAATTAACACCTCTTATCCCCATCCTACTATAACTCTGTTAGGATTACATGTAAAACTCTTATGCCATCCCTGTGACATTTCCAGGGTGTAACAAATATAACAGTAATATCCACCAATGTGTTTTCTTACTATAATTGACATATATATATGTGTGTGTGTGTGTGTGTGTGTGTGTGTGTGTGTGTGTGTGTCTGTGTGTCTGTGTGTGTGTTTATTTTTCCTTTTTCCTTTTTAACTGCATTTTCACTGCAACTGTAGATTTTATGCTATGTAATACTTTAGTTCTTCAATAGTATTACAAAATGTGAATGCATTGTCTTCATCTTATATCGTTGTCATGGAGCTTTAATCTCTGGGACTCCATTGAAAATGGGCTCTTCTCGGCCCAATGGGCTATCCTCATAAGCAAACTGTAAAATAAATACATTTTATATATATATATATATATATATATATATATATATAACATTATACATATATATCTATATTTAAACACTTGAAACACCAATGCCAAGCCTCAACACTATTTTGAGTTCTTGGCAGGCACAGTTCATTCAAGATAGAGAGAATGTTCCAAATAAAATGGGGAAAAGGGAGGAAACCTAAAACTGAGCTCGTGTCAAGTAGTAAATTTCCGTGGCTTACCCAAAATACAACTCCGCAAAGTAACGCAAAGCTGTTCCTTCACAGATGGAGTGTTTTTTTTTTTTTTTTTTATTTGAATGGACGTCCATCTTCACAGAGAAATGCTAAGGCAGCCAATTGTTTCACAGCGAGAGAAAATCCAATGTTTGAATTGTACAATGAACCAATTTCAAACAGTGAATTTAACCTCTCATATTTAAGCTGTCATTAGATATTAGATTATGCAGCACCACTCACAGGAAATATATATGACGCAGTGATTTTTTTGCGTGTACTCTCTGACAGCTATTTTTAAACAAAGTATGTCCCATCCATGAGCCATATAGTTGCAGAGCATAGATCTATTAAATATATATATATATATATATATATATATATATATATATATATATATAGGTCTACTTTGACCCATCAAATTAACATTTCAGTGAAACTCAGCTTTGCTAGTTCAGTTTCTTGAAAGTGCATTTCTCCGGAAATACACTTTTGCAAAACTACAGTTCACTGAAGGAATAAAAAAAATACACTACACTAAATTATGCAGGGGGGGCAGCCCCCCACACCCCTGTTACTAATATATACCAATTCCAAAATTGCACTACACTGGGGAAAAGGGAAAATTCCCTTATCCCCACTGTGCCGCAATCTCTGACAACAATCCTGGTTACTTAGACTGCAGTTCTACCAGTCTAAAATGCAGTATCAGAAATGAAAGGAAAATATTCCTAGCTATATAGAAAGGCATACTAGTAGCTGTAATAAAATTGAGAGAAAAGTATGAAAGTGGCAGAGAAATATTTAAACGTGATACTTGACTATGCAGTCCCGAGGCCCTGACCTCAAAAGAAACAGAGAATGAAACAGATTAAAGGTAACATATTAAATAAGATAAAATAATTTTACATTCATAATTTGGGGTACATTCATAATTTGTGGTATGCAAAAATTAATGTAACACTGATACTGAGATTATAAAAATATTTGAAAATGTAAAGAGATGATATTTGTTTCACCTAATATCAAATATTTATTGAAAACAGGTGACTTGTTTTTCCAGAAGAAGCTCCAGACTTTGTGTTGTAAAATAGTTCATAAATCACATCTTTTTGTAAAAAAATTGAACAAAAGATGACTGACTTCAATAATTGGCTTAGTTTCTGGTGTCTTTCAAGGGGTATTCAATATTTGTCAGCATAGGGAGACATGGTTAACAAACAACTTTGCTTTGCAAAGAAATGATGTGTACCTGTCTCCCCTAGGATTCCAAATATTGTCTAAAATTATATCCATTCCCTTAAAGCCTTTTTAGGGAATGCCAAATTGACAAGCCAGTCAACATAGCAAATAAAGCTAAAAGAGATCTAAAAGTATTGCTACTCAATGCTAGGAGCCTAAACAAGAAACTGTGGACCCCGCAAGCTCTCCTCACTCTGGAGAATACAGACATCTATGCCAGTACTGAGACATGGTTTAAATCCACAGAAAGTACACTGGCAGTGCAATGCTTCAGTGCCTTCTACAGATTTTGACCATCAGTTGCACAGACAGGGAAAAATGGTGGAGGAGTCTCAATCTATTTATTACCAGCAAAAATAACCTCTCGCAACCCCGAGTTCAGAGCAACCTATGTGGACTTGTTCACAGAGACCCTGTATAACCATGTAAATGGCTGTATAGAGGCTGCTATACCTACAAGAAGTAAGCCCAAAACAAACTCTAAAAGTAAACCACACTGATGGAGTCCTTACCTTAATAGGGTATATAACTAAAGGAAAAAAGTCCTGACTAAAATCAGGAAGAGCAGCTCCAATAATGATAGGACCTCTCTAATTAAATTAAACAGGAAACCAGGAGGACTAATTAAGTCCAACAATGCCAATTACTATGTAAAAATAGCCTTACAGGCTAAAGATAACCACAAGGCCTTCTACAGCTATGCCTAAAACCTTAAAGACAGCACACATCAGTATACTGAACTGGTGGTCAATGAGGCCACGTTCACTGACCAAAGTGACATAGCAAAAACTTCATCACCCATTCCCCTGTCTCACACCACAAAGTACCTACAAGCATAGCTCCCAGACTATTAGCAGGGAAGAGGACCTGGTGGTGTTTGTTAAGGCAAAAACACAGCCTCAATGGGCTCAGACAGTATCCCAGGATGCCTCTGAAATAGCTTGAAAAATTTCTTATCGGTACTACTTGAGTCACTTTTCAAAACAGGCTTTGTACCATTTAAATGGAGGAGTGAAAAGGTTATCCCAATTCACAAGGGTAGACGATCAAATGACCCCCAGATACTACAGTCCTATTAGTCTGACTAGTCTAATATGCAAAACCAAGGCATGAATTATCACAAAACTGATCAACAAAGAAATAGGCAACTTTCAGACACTGGACTCAACTCAAGTTTGGCTTTGTCAAGGGAAGGTCATGCCTACTAAACCTGATGGACTTCTTTGAGAAGGTCACCAAGGCAATGGATAAGGGGAAAATGGTGCATACCGTCTACCTGGACCTGGTAAGGCATTTGATACAGTGTGTAGATGACACATTCACTGGACTGGGCATAAACCCCTACATAACTCACTGGATTGCCAGCTGGCTCACAGACAAAACCCAGGAAGTCAGGATTAGTGAGACTGCCTCCACTAAGAGAACAGTTACAAAAAGGGTACCTCAGAGATCCATGCTGGGACTTCTCCTATTTGGCATCTACTTCTCAGAGGTAAAGCCTAATGTCAAGGGACTTTGGAAGAACAGGTTCACAAATGACTACCAATTTGGAGTTATCATAGATTCCCCGCATGAGACAGACATCTTACAAGAGGGTCTAACATAGACAAATGACAGGTGCCAAAATCACAAATTAAAATTCACCGGCAAGAAATGCATTATAATACCTTTTGGGAAAACTGTCACCCAAGTTAATTACTTCATCAAAAAGACACCCCTAAGTGCTGAGATCTGGGAACTTATATAGACAATAATATGGCCTTTGACGAATATATGGCCAAGGTAGTAAGAAAATCATTCTATGGCTCCCAATTTGTAAGTAAGGCCATGGCATCCACGTCTAAGGTAGTCATAGTGCCACTTTATTAGGACCTTATTAGACCCGTCATTGAGTATAGTGCCCTGTTCAACATGCACCCAGACATGTGCAATAATTGAAATGGCCACAAAGGTTTCTTACCAGGAGAATACAGGGTATAAATATACTGTCCTGTGTGGATAACCTTAAAGCTCTGTCTCAATACTCTGTCTCCTACTGGTCACTGAAAGGAGATCTATGCCTGGCATGCAAGGCATCCCTGGATCCAGCTCTGATGGAACTTATGCACACTTGCAAATTGAACAGCATCAGAACCAATACATCGTAGGATTTAAATTGTGCTTGTGACATAAATAAGACATGTTGGTGGGACAGATTTGTGTTTCAGAGGATTCTTTTGCACTGAAACAGGCATCCCATCCATGAGGAGCAGAGTCCCTAGTTATGAGTAACCTTGACCAATGGATGTGAAATCAGAAATTTACCCAAAGTCTGGCCCCCATGTCTGTGATAGACAGAGGCAGACAGTAATGTCCAAAGTAATATAGTTTGCTAACCTCTAGAAACTTTCTAAATAACATACACCCTCCTAATAAACATAGGAAACAATTGGATAGGTTTGCATGGCTTGGCTTATAAAGGCCCTGGTGTTCGTTAGCCTAGTATATACTTTTGAACAGAACATTTTGTTCCATACATTGATAAAATATTGATGAATATTTTTAAAGACTATGTTATAACATACATCTTACTGAACCTGTTATGATTTATTAAATACTTAAAAGAGTCAAGATTAGTGTTTGAATAGATGTATGGGTGCTTATCTACAGCAGAGGCTTTTTACTTGAAATAACAAAAGAATGTTCAGTATTACCAGATGAGGAAACTATTACATTCACATAAGTTTGTGCAGTAGTGCAAGTCCTGGGAAACATCTTTATAGTGCTGGAATATCAGAAAGCATAAGAGCTGTTAACTGTTCTTCCTTTAATAGTTGACAATTCATGCTGATATATGAACCACAAATGACTCCACATGTGCAGGTAGTCACAAGCCAGTGGCATGATGGAAACACTTTTGCTCAACACAGGGAAATCCATAAAACTGCAAATTGTGATTAGTGTAACATAGAGATAGCAGGTAAACAGCATGCATAAAGGCTACAGAAGGTCCACATATCCAACAATTAATATAGCACCAGGCAGCCTGCTACTTAAACATGAATTTCAAAATAAAATTTAATCTTTGAGTGAATTAGTGGACATGCCTAAAGAATTTATAAAGAAAAGTGAAAATAAACTGAAATCTAAAATGAAATGGCATGTATGGAAGGAGGAAGTCAGGGAATGCACCTTCTAGAATAGGGTGATTTTGTGGTAAAGCATGCATTCACTTTAGTTCAGCCACGTGCCATATTTTGTACAAAATAGCAGGGATCCCATGATAATGGTGAGTAAGGAGAGACATTCTTTAATAAATAATTGTTTATTTTTAAAACATCTCTATATAATTTGGTGACTTTAATTATTTGCTTGGAATAACTACTGAGTTTCACCCAGTAGTGGTCTTCTAGCAGGGAACCATTTTGACTTTAATAGAGCACGGTCCACTAGATCATAGAGGATTATTAAAACCTGCCTCATAATATGATTGCATGTAGAAGTAGCCAGAAATAATGACAATAAGCTAATATCATTGCATGAAAATGTGAAGCAATAAAAATATACAAAGTAAAGAAATCATAAATTATTTCTCATGGCTATATCTATACGTTCCTTTGACCCTGATTTGTACCATCCCAGCTCATTGGTTAAGGAACAGATGTAGCTTCTGGGATAAATGTACAGAGTTAATTATGTGCTCCCAGACTGATAATAAGTATTAAGGAAACATAAACAACTTCAAAACACACGTAAAAATGTCTGTGTTTGCCTAACTTGCTGAACTATCCAAGCACTACAATTAGTCCGTATGAACTCCTTCCTTGGTTTGCCCAGCACTGCTTAAGTTTATTGAGGAGGAGGAATAGCTGTGAGTGGATTGGTCACTGTATTGTCTAAGTAGCTGCATAGCAGCCATTAAACAAGGACAGCTAATATTGTGGTTGCCACATAAAAAGTCACCTCTACCAAAGCTCTTTAATAGAAGAGCCACATCATCATCACCATCATCATCATTATCAATCCCATTTTTCCCCATTTTCTATATGGGATCGGGGTGTTATTTTAACTGTCTCCATCTCTCTCAGTTCAGTGCCACTGTTTTTCCTTCTTCAACAGTCAGGCCTGATTGCCTCAGGTCTTCTTTCACAAAATCCATCCATCTCCTTGCTGAACACCCTTGTTTCCATACTAGCCGTCACTTCAGGTTCTCATCATCTCTTGTGCATGACCCCAAAAGAAAAGTGGACAGAGTTTGTCAGTGATACCATTGTGTAGCAAAACCTGACAGAAAAACATGCAGGAGGAAGGTTGCCCTGCTTGTGACTTATCATAAATGGCTGAAAGCACATTTTATCATGGATTGGAGTAGATCTTTAGGAAGTGTAGGAGTGTTCTTGTGCAAGAATGCTGTGCACTTTCAAAGAAAGTTTCTCCTTTTCACTGAGACCAAGTTAGTATATATATATATATATATATATATATATATATATATATATATATATATATAGATATATATATATATATATATATATATATATATATATATATATATATATATATATATATATATATATATATATATATATATATATATATATATATATACATACTTGGGGCATGACGGGTTTGCCCCAACTTGTGGGGTGTAGGGCATCATGCCCCATAAAATATGTACTTCAGTCTTAGTGGATGGATTGTAGGGTTAGCGTGATTGATCATACTACTTTAGTGAATGATTGTGCATCAGTTGTTCATGATGGAAGCATGGGAAGAGTTTACTGACATCATCACTGTGGAAGAAGAGCGAACATTCTAAGATGGTTGTACACTGATTAACAGCTTAACTTCAGCCCTCCCAGTGTGAAAAAAGAAACTGAAAGACAAGGGCCAGAACCTCTGTCACTTTTAATAAATTCAGTTACTGGCCAATAAGTATACTGCCTAAATGCTAGCAAAGAAAAACCTAGTAGAGCCTGAAAGAAAATCAACTAGAAAAGGTGAGGAGAAAACACTAACTGGGAAGAATCCTACAGCTGGTCAGCAAAAAGCAATTCAAGCACAAGCGCTGGTGTAAGACATGGCTTCCAGTTATCTAGAGGGAAAAATAAGTCAAATATCCTCAGAGCTGATTAAACTAAATTAAATATTTAAGGAGTATATCAACTCAAATAAGAAAATAAGGCACACAGAGAGACTTTGCTATTGAAAGCTTTTCACTGTTCTAAAGGAAAATGCTTGAGAGACAAGAAGAGCAGAGGAGCTGACCTGAAGAATTGGAAGTACATTGAACATGAACTGAAATCTGGAGTTGGGAGATGGACATGAAGGAGAAGAAGACCAGCAACATGGAAATTAGAGAATAAATGTGAGACTGCAAAGCATCAGTCACATTTGTGAAATGCAGCTGTATACGAAAAAGTGGAAAGAGTGGACTTTTGTTGACTTTGTTAAACTTGTGGGGAACTGAAAAACATTTGCCTCATTTCATGTCATTGATGTTTGGAAGGACACTGATGGGAGGGGAAGAAGGAAAAGGATAACTGTAAATAAAACAACTTCTGTACTTTACAGTATTTCTATGAACCTTTTCACAATATAAACTGCATGGTTTATAGTAAAGTATTTTTAGTTGTTCTTGTATGTGGTAGAGATACTAAAGTAAACAAATATATATTTTTCCTTCCTTTTTTTCTAGCATTAATAAATGTAGGCATTACATTGCAAAACAGAAAAAAGTCTAGACAAAAGCGTGTTTAAGTTAATAGCCTGTAATCTTTGGTTGTTGAGTTGGGGGATGGGGGTGTAAAATTGCACAAATCATAATGTGTAGAGCTGATAGTTTTTTTTCATACTTTTGCATAGGTGAATGCCTGGATTAAGACCCTTGGCTGAACTCATTAACACCTATTTGGTGTGAATGTTCCACCTCTTGCAGCCTGCACACATCCTTGCAATCTAGAGCATTTTCTGAAAAATTAACATAAAAAACAGTCCCTGGGATTCATGAAGCTTGCGCCAGGTGCCGGAGTAGAGTTGGAGATCTAGCACCAAATATGGCCGCTGAGCGATTCAGGTACGAGCTGTTTCCATGTGCACTACCAGCATACACCAGAGCTGCGCAGCTCTCGATGCATGTATGCTAATTACCCCATGCGCAGCAGTGTAGCATGCAAATTAAGGTATATAGCGATTCATGAAGTGGTGCAGGCATAGCGTACGCATGTAGAAATGTAAACCAAAAAAAAGGTTTACATTTTGTCAAACATAAAATCGGAGCCATGAAAGTGGACCAAACTTATGTATTATAATGTTAATATATGCCAATGGCTAAATATATAGCCAATGACATAAAAAAACATGCACAACATATAAAAAATAACATTTAATGTCATGGCCACACTAACGCAAAGTAAAAACGCAGTGCATCTGTGCGCAAACAGGATCACAAGGAAAATATATTTAGATGTCATAAAACTGCAATGTAACACAATTCATGATATCCCCATGATAGTCAATAGCACACATGCTACACCACAACCATGGCGCAAGGGTTGCTAAGGGTCTGTGACAGTGTTCCGTGTGGTAACTAGGAATTAGCAGTCAATGCCATGCAAATGAGTCAAGTAATACTGAATCGCAAGTGCCCCGCCAGCGTAAGGATGTACCACAAGGCATAGCGGTACAACACCGAGGAGTGGCCTGGAGGTAAACATGACATCAAGAGAAGGACGCGCCACCATAGCTCTAAGCACATTGGATCATTGCTAATCCATGTTGCCTGTTGCTAAGCAAAGCCGCAGGATAGGGGTGTGGAAGTAGCCATAGCTTTGCTTAGCTGAGAGCACACAAGGTAACCGAAAGTTCATGTGAATGTGGATGAAAACGCGCATGAAACCCGGTAAATGGCTGTGCGCGGCATGCACCACAGCTGAAACAGGAAGGATACGGGAAGACAATAAAGAAATGCTGCAGCATGGTAATTGGAGAACAAATGAGTAATTAACATCTAAGAACTCACAGTGGGTCATAGACAACAGCTAACAAGGCTGCTAGCAGCTACCTGCAGAACAGGAAAGGCGAAGTGCCGTACAGCAAAGAAAAGAGAACTGTCACAGCAGAACAAAGCAAACTTGCAGTAGATCAGCTACATAACACATTTCCCAACACAATCCTGGGTTGTGAAAGTACAAAACAAGAAAGCCGGCAGCTGAATGCATGCCTGACAATGGAAGGGGAATCAGGTTGAAAATTGAAGTAAAGGGCAATAGATGAATCATGGCAGCCAAGCGTAAGCAACACCTACACTTGTGTATTCCCAGACACTCTGCACCATTGGTGTATACAGACAGGGAACTTTTAATATGTACATGTTAGGGGTCACCATAGCTTTGATTCACCAGCATGTGTTGGAGACTGACGGTGGTGTGGAGGATGATGCTGACAACCATCTCAGGCACCGGAGGAGGAGAAGAGTGTTCAGACCCAGGGTAACCTACCAGGGGCTACATGATCTGGAGATAGTAGAGCATTACAGGGTGGACAGGGACATCATACAGCAACTTGTTGAGCTGTGCCGGCCATGCCTCAGAGCCAGAAGTAACAGAGGAGAATCCATCCCAGTGGACACGAAGGTATGTGTAAGCTTGAGAATACTAGTCACAGGTACCTTCCAAAGGTCAACTGGGGATATCATGGGGATCTCACAGGCATCAGCATCCAGGGTACTCCACCAGTTCCTGGATGCTATGTTACCACATGCCAATGAGCACTCATACTTCCCCCGAACGCACGAGGAGTTGGCCAGCAATATGCGTCTCTTCCACCGTGTGGCAGACTACCCGGAGGTACTGGGTGCAATAGACTGCATGCACATACACACCATGTCACCACCCAGTGAGCAGGGTAGGCACTACATAAACCGCAAGGGATTCCCCTCCATCAACTGCCAGGTCATGTGCAATGCCCAGGGCATTATCATGGATGTTTGTGCTGGCAGCCCTGGAAGCTATCACGACTCCCACATCTGGCATGCCTCACAGCTGTATCAGGTATTTGCCAGGGGGGACATCCCATATGGCCACCTGGTGGGGGATGCTGGCTGTGCACTGGAACCGTGGATGATGACTTTCATCAGAAATGCACACACAGCCACGCAAGAACGCCATAATGAGGCACACGCAGAAACCAGAATCATCATAGAGCAAGTGTTTGGGATGCTGAAATCATGGTTCCATTGATTGGACATATCTGGTGGAACCTTGCTGTGCCCACATCTTCATAGTATGTGCCATGCTACACAATATGATCCTGCGGAAACAACTGCAGCAGGGACAGAATGGTGAAGGCCCTCACAGCCCACCACCGTTGTCAAGGGACTCACAGGTACAGAGGGACTCAGACCACGAGCACCCTGTGCTAGCCCCAGTAGGCAGATGGAGGCGTGCCCAGTATGCCCATGCCTTGGCAAAAAGGGAACGTATAGCAGACACACTGACAGTGTAGGCACTCATGGACTGACACCCTTCTCCACCAGCACACACAGCAAACATGGATGGCACACACACACGACCACCTGTAAATTGTAATGTATAGGTGGTCTACTGTGTGCATCCTACATAGGTAGCCCTCAACTATTGTACACACAACCGCAATTGGCACAAAGTAAGTCAATACCTGAACAGTAAATTAAGCTATCAGCATGTGTCCATACTGTATGTAGAGGTTCATAGATACATAGGTAGGTACATGCCCAACTGCCGAGGCCACTCATAAGCATAGGCAAAAAGTCTCTACTGTCACCACTCCATCGATTAACTAACTGTCCCACTGTGGAGCAGAGCCAATTGTGGGATCCCTGGGGTGTATCCACTGTACCCCACCCACTCTGCAAGGATTCCCTGGAGTGTTAGTGAAGGGTTTTGCATAATGTAATCAGGGATGTAGTTCCAAATAAAGGGGAGTATCCCTGACAGGAAGCTTCACAGATTTTTACATGTTACATAGTATACCTTAAACACAGCTTGCATATATAGGTAGTTCTCCACAGAATAATAAACATGTGGAACACACAACCGCTGAAATGTGCGTTAATCACTCTTGCACTACCAGTGCCTGATCTGAGAGACAAGATATCACTGCCAGGATTAGAACACACAACCATGTACACAATCATCACAATAAGATACCAGTAAGCTACCGGAGATGTACCAATGGCAGTCGTGTATACTGACAGGATAAAACACAAAAGGTAGGAATGTGTTGAAATAGGACAAACCAACATGTACCCAATAAAAGATGTATGTGATATATATATATATATATATATATATATATATATATATATATATATATATATATATTATATATGTATGTATATATATATATATATATATATATATATATATATATATATATATACACATCATCATATATCGAGAGAGAGACAGAGAGGGAGAGAGAGAGATATATGTTGATATATGGGGATATACATGTATATGTAGATATATAGATAGGTTAACAACATCTACATAACCATGGAGGTACATATAAATGGGATACCTACCACATATCAACTGCTTTACATGCCGACGCGCTTAATCCCGAGGCTTAAGGTCTGAAAGAACACAGTACCGAAACACCAGATGCACGAGGTATAAAATCACGATGTTAAGGGACAATTAATCAGTGCTTATGGTGTTGCAGTTCAGGTAGGTTACTGTGGGTAAGTGTGTTTCTTAGGGCTGGTGTGTGTGTAAGTGTGTGTTCTGGGTGTGGTGAGTGTTCTTGGGGGACTGTAATGTGTGGGTGTGGGTTAGCTTTGTGAATCTGTTTGCGTGATCTAGGAGGTAGAATATTAAAGTAGGGGGGTTTGGGGGCGCAGACACCTATATGGGGGGTGTAGGGGGGCTTGGCCACCTGCTCATACTTAGTGTAGGATGGTTTGTTTTGATGTGGTGGGTAGCAGTGTGTCTGTGTGTGCGTGTGTGTGTTCCATGTTCGTGTTACTTTTGCGAGTTACTGTCGCTGTCGGCAATGTCGGGTATGGGAGTCTGGGCCCGGTACTGTGTGCGTCAGAACTCTGTGGTTTCAGGATTCTGTAGGTATCCCATATACAGCGGTTGAAGTGTTCATATATGTGTATAACATGAACCATAGCAATCACACATTCCGCCATTACCAACCTTTATGAACAAAGGATATGGTGAGTATATGTCTATACACTATTACAAATATATGCTATGGACATGTGCCAATGATAGTGTTACCATCTGTCCCACTTTGCGAGGGACAGTCCCTCTTTGGGCAGTTGTGTTCTGACCAAATATATTAAACGTGGCAAATGTCCTGGGATTGTAGGACATAATTATGTCCCATATGTACTGTAATAGTTGCATACAATAGTTATTTCTGTATCTAAAATACCTACATGTTACAAGAAACAGGATAAGCAACTAAACTGCTACAAGAATAAGCTTATATTTAGGCAAGAAAGGAAAGTTCTATCCCTTGTACTGACCGTGGGTTTGTGTCGAGCTGTAAATTCTGATGTGTGTCCCGAAAATGTCCCACAATGGCCATATGAAAAGGTGACAACCCTAGCCAAAGAGGGTCAGTCACCAGCACAACTACGATGACTGCAAATACCTATGACAGAAATACACAGCTTTCATGTAGCAACACTTTATTACATTCAGATGTATTACCGAAGGGATTCAAGGACTAACATCACCTGCATGCTATACAGGAACCGCATAACAGTGCCTTAATGAATCAGCCTGCAATTACCATTGTATTAGTCCACTAAAGGATTGGTGTTCAAATAGGGAAGGAACTCTCACGCACATATCGATTATGTATAAAAGCAGTTCCTACACACCTGCATCTGCTATGCACAGCCACCATCACCCCCACACCCAAACAAATTACAATGCAAACTGTAATAACATCACAAATCATTCACTCACTGTATGACAGCTGCAGAAGCCTTA
Source organism: Protopterus annectens (assembly GCF_019279795.1). Taxonomy (NCBI): domain Eukaryota; kingdom Metazoa; phylum Chordata; order Ceratodontiformes; family Protopteridae; genus Protopterus; species Protopterus annectens. The sequence continues at coordinate 1,069,797,187 of NC_056732.1, forward strand.
ACATACCTTGTCAGAGACACACTAACATGGCCCTATGTGAAATAGCTGCTGTTATACAATGGAACAGCTGCTGATGTTACAGGGTTTGTTTGCACTAATCCCGTTTCAAAGGGTTGTGTGTACACCAGGATGTGTTAGCAATTACTGAGTAACAGCACAGTATGCTATGCTTGTACACTAAATCAAGGATGTGTGGTGAGCACACTGTAAACCACATAACAGTTCATGCGTAGCCATACAGCCTTGAGCTGCCCAAACATCCTTGCCAGACTTAAACATCTGCAGAAGTATCAGGTACAAACAAACCCTGCATAAGTAGCAATGTTCTGAAATATAACAGCTGTACTCAACATGTAGAACAAAATCGTCTAGCCATTACACACAATCCATGGGAGTCATGAAGCTAATATATCTCTGTGTGTCTCCATGTAGCTGTTGAAATATATCACAAACAACACATCCAGGCCATCTTCCTCGAAAGTAAGGCAAACAGACAATGCCCAGAAGGAGTACTCAGTTATACACCACTGTTGCCATGGTATCGGCTAATGGAGTAGCTGCACAGCTGATGTGCATCTGATTAACTACTTTGGAATACCAATTGGTGGACAGGATACCACATGTTGCCAATATTTAACTAGAAAAGGATGGGTTATCACACATTCAAACCATCCGTATATACAAGCAGAACGTTACAAAGAACATTGAAACACAAACTGAAAAGGATTGAATCAACAGTTAACGACACCTCGGGTTACTAATAAGGTATGTAGAACAGTCACTATGTCTGTGTATTTAGTACCTTTCTGTAGTATTTAAAGTGCACGCAATCCATATAGTGGAAACAGTTATCTTGTAGCAATGTATTGTTGAGTATAGTAATGCTTGTAGTATTTGCGTGTACTGCTGTAGGTCACAAGGCAAACACCGCATACACCACAAGGGATGCTATATAAGGGCTTTGAACAGAAATACTCCTCACCAGCCACTGTCAGTGGCAGGGCTGGTCCAACAAGTATGTGCTATAACAGGGGATAGTATATGTTGATATATTGTAATGGTAGCCATACGTATGGGTGTATTACTGAGAATAACATGTCAAAGGTTGGGCCACTGTGCAGTTATGATTTGCATTGTGGGATATTGTGCCAATAATTGTGTAATGTACAGTATTGTAGGCAGATATGTATTACAAGCTACATAGCATTACTGTTATGTTAGGCAAATATTAGTTACGTCTATTGGCATTTACAATACACAGTAACAGGATACATGTGTCTTTTAGTCACCCGACAGTTTATCAGCATGATAGCAAAGTAAAATGGAAGAGCTAGTTAACTATCCATGCACGTAAGACATGTAATATGTGCAAAGGTAGGTACTAGGCTGTCTTATCAAGGGTATTTATAAGCCTAGCTAGAGTGCGTTGGCTTTCGCCACCCCCATTGGTTGGGTCCCTGTGCCTCTGAACGGCAGAGCCATTAGTTCCCTGTGCCTCTGTCCAGCAGAGTCACTACAGTGATCCCCAGGGTACATGTCTGCCTCCCATCCACACATCAAGGTTTCCCTTGAAGAGTGCTAGTGAGGGGCCCTGCCTGATGTACATTGGAATCATGTTCCAAAGCATGGGGAGTGTCCGGGTCAGGAATCTATCCATCCAGCATGCCCTATTCATCATTGTTGTTAGGTGTATATCCCTAGAGCATGTGGCTCTCAGGGATCTCTGTTTAGGTGGAGCATATCCAGCAATACAGGGTTGAACATGGGCCTTGTATATCAAGCAGAGATCACCTGTGAGTATGTGGTATACAACGGAGTACAGCTGGAGTTTCTTAGGTTGGGCTGCATAGGTCATCTGTTTGAGGTCAATAATCCTCTTGGTGTGGTACTGTTGTAGTCTTCCAAGCTGTTGCAGTTGTCTTGTAATGGGGTGTTGTATCCTTTAATGGATCTAATAAGTCATGAGTAGAAAGTCACAATGACCTCCTTTGATCTGGATGTGAACCCATTAGAGATTAGGGGGGCCATGTAGAAGGATATTCTAACCACCTTGTCATTATGGGTATCGAAGGAGGGATTGCTATCTACTGGGGTTCCTGGATCCCTTATTACCTTTTCTGTATATAGGGAACTAGCACCTATGTGGTAGTCCGCAGGTAATTAGTTATATGCAAAGGGGATGACTATGCACTTTTAGGCATTCAGCTTGACGCCATGATATTGACACCAGGTATCCGTCTCAGTGCAACCCTTCCAGAGGGTGTCTGTAACAGCTGGAGAAACAATTATGTCCTCTAGTTTGCAGTCATCTGCAAACCTTTTCAGCCAGAGCCTGTGCTTGTCTGTACATCAGAGAAGTATATACCGAACATGAGGGGTCCTAGGACTGAGCTCAGGGGGACGCCACTTGTAACTGGTATACAGTCAGACCTAGGGTATGCAACTCCCACTGTGTGGGTTCTATCTGTGAGCCACTTTGCAAACCATCACATGATGTAGGGGTTAATTTTCAGGCGGATGGGTATGTTGATAATACCAGAAGGAGGAATGGTGTTGAAAGCCTATGAGAGATCTAGGTAGGCTGTGTGGACCTCCTTACCCTCATCCAGTGCCTTGGTAACTGTCTCTAAGAAGTCCGCCAGGTTTAGGAGGCATGGTCTGCCCTTAACAATGCCAAACTGGGAGGGGTCAAAGGTTTGGAGGTACCCAATGTCTCTGTGACTGAGATCCATGATGTGCACCATAGCCTTGCAGACCAGGCTAGTCAGGCCTATAGGGCAATAGGTCCCGTGGTCCATTGTGGCGCCACCTTTGTGGAGTGGGATAACTGTTGCTGTGCACCATTCAGAGGGCACTTTGCGCGATGTGAGGGTATTATTGAACATGGTGTGTAGGTGGGGAGCCAGTACATTCTGAAGTCCATGTAAAACACAACCTGGTATGTTGTCCGGTCTCATGGATGCTGTGATACTGGCTTTAGAGTGTGCAGCTTTGAGAGGGAGGGGGGAAAGGTAGCACTAAACCTATCTTCCAGGATATTGCCAATATCAGTTGGTTCTGTAATGTTTGTGCCTTTGTGCTGTAACTCAGAGCAAATTTGGTTGTTGACATTGAGATATGTGACATAGCTACAAAATGCTTTGTGGTTGTTGTTGGAATTAGTGGCAGTTTAGTTTCCGTAGCTAGCTTTGGAGGATCTTATAAGGGATCTCACCTTCTTACTAAGGCTGACCAGGGAGCTCCTCCATGCATGGGATTGTACTCTCGTTTGCAACAGTGTCTTCCTCCTGTAGTACAGTTTGTTTATGGCAGGGGACCACCAGATTGGTTTCCTTAATTAAGACTATAGCGTCTTGGTTCTGTTTGGGATAGCACAAGCCATGCACTCGTGTAAGCACTTATAGAGTGCATTTGTGTAGGATTCAGCAGTTGTAACAGTATTGTCCATCTGCACGGGTATCATGACGTTCACCACGTCTGTCTTAAGAAGCATGAAGTTGGCTTTGTAGACATATTATACTGTAGTTCCCTTAATGGGGGGCGGGGGCAGGATGTGGATATCAGTGGTGTTCAGCTCATGGTCGGGTCGGACCAACGAGGAGTTGACTTCACTCATGTTGGTAATGCCTAGGTCTAGGATATTGTTGCCCCTGTTGGGTGTGTGGATATGTTGATTCAGGGCATTGGTGTTTTTGAATTCCAGAAAGCGTTGAGCTAATGAGTTGGTACACCGGTAGTTTTCCCAGTTAATGGTGGGGTAGATTCAGTGAGACTATGTGATGAGTGTGGTGTGGTGCGAATGTTTACACATGACTGTTAGGGTCAGGCTTGGTTGGAGAGAGCTTTACCTCCAGTTTGGCTAGATGAGTGTATCTCTCACAAGTTGTAGTGTTGGGTGGTAGGTGGAGAGGCTTGTCTGTGTACATGAGGCAATGTACACATTGCCTCAAGATGTCCAGATTCATCAGATAGACAGGTGAAAACAATGGCAGTTGACTCTTGGACATGCCTGACTATAGAACTACTTTCACCTAGATAAGTGGGGAAAGTAAGTACAAGAGCAATTTTACTCTAAGCAAGTGAGAAAAGTATGTACAAAATCTGTTTACCTCTAGGTAATGAGGAAGATTGAGTGCTATAGTAATTATTAGCTTACGTAGTGCTTACAAGTTCTGACCAAGTGCTGATCATAAATAAGCAATCCAGATAGGATCTTGGATAACATAAACACACACACACCCCCCAACAAGTACACAAGCATATATCCATCTACACCACAGGGCCCCTGTCCCCACAACAATGCAGGTACAAGCTACACTCAGGCTGCATGGGGCCTGTCTACATCACAGGTTGTATCATACATATATGGCAAAACAAGATGCTGTCCACGTGCACATCATGTAATACATAGCTCCATGTCAGGTTGTGTACACACTGAATGGTGCACACCAACAGGTATCACAACCCACAAAGGGGGAGACACCACTGATAGTGGGAAGTACTGAACTACTACCCTGCTGAGTCTGGTCTGCAAGACCGTGAACCTTGATCAGATAATTGATGTTAGCAGTGCAGATGTAGATGACAGTAAGGTTGATGTCACACTGCATATCATAACCTTGCCAGGTCATGGGACATCATCACCCATACTGTGTACCACCTACACTCGGTATACTAGATGTACATTCCTATGTCACAGGAGTGTTTTGCAACGGGACTGCTGGCAGAACCAACACTACAGAAGATGTCTGAATAATACATGCTCATCACACCAGTGGCAGCTACAGTATGTCAGGGTTAATGAATTTTATTCCCCCTCATTGTAGTCCATACCTCACAGACAAATAGAAGGCATCTGCCTATTGAAGTATGCGAATGACTATGACCTAGGAGCAATAGCTGACTCAAGAGTGTTGTGGACAACATACAGAAAGGGCTTTGTGGGTGAGGTGTGTGTGACATATGGCCACAATCTGACAGCTACATATTGCATTGTCATCCCTATGTTAATAAACCTGTACCCATGAACTACCACCTAGGCAGCGGTCAACATAATGGACACTTGTGTATAAGGGATGCAGCTGGGCAGTTATCTTTCCTGTGATAGCTACGTCATCACACCTGTCAGGTAGTCATATGTGGCAACCCTAATAATGACAGGGTGCCATCCATGAATTTAGAGATCATTGTCCAGCCATACACAACGCTCAAGTAACCCATATCATATCACATATTTCCTTTAAGGGGTATTGGCCATCTGCAAATGGCCTACACCAGCCTTCCCATTTCCCATCTCCACTATGTAGCATGATGCATACCCTGAATAAATCCATGTCCAACCCAGTGATGTTGGACATGCTACACGTACTCATCCTGATCTCGAACACATACTTCATGGACATCCACCTTCCACATGCTGGACAGATCCTTGTCCCATACACTTTACATAGTCCTGTCATACTATGCATTTCTGTCCGTCAAAGCTGTACATCGCTCCTCTCTCAGACATGGTGTGATGACTGCATGGTAAATGTATCATTAACCCTGTGGATCAGTAATGTGGCACTGCTCCACCTGGCCCTACAGACCCGCTTGTCGGCTACAGCCAGGTAACCTTTCATCCTAGATTCATACATGGCCCATGGCATATAGCCCACTAGTTGACTTTGACTGTACATGCTATAGTTGATATCCATCCATGCAAATGCCATCTGGCTAGCCAGTGTCCCATGTGTATCACATGTGCAACACAGGTGATACATGGCAGGGTGTTGAATTGCTGTACAGTGGAGTGTAGATGTATATGGCAGAACACATACATGTAAAACCTTATGTGAGCAAGTCTGCAGGGTCACAGGTCATGTCTGTTAAGGCAGTGTAAGTCCTTATATGTGACATATACACAGCATCAAGGTCAACTGCATTAATGTGGACACATCCAGCCATGTGCTGATAGGTAGGTGCACCAGTACAGGCAAACAGACATGCCCACATCAAGACAGCATCCACATGGAGTATGAGCAACGTAATCAGGTGACACACACACACACACACACACACACACACACATATATGGTGATAATATCCACTCACCATTGAGTGCCACATGTGTGTGACACAAACACGTCAGTGTCATGTAGGTTTGCAAATACAACTATTTAAACTTATAAATGCGATACACATGTATGTTTAGCTGTAGCTCTGTATGTCTCTGTGAGTTACTGTGACCTGTCTCCATCATTATGTCTTCCAGGTATGCCGCGTGCAAGGCTACCCCCTTTTACCCACTTGGAGGATGAGGCCCTCATCTCATACCTACTCGACAATCATGATATCCTGTTCAGCCATGTGCCACAGCATGCACAGCAGCAGGATGCCCTGTGGATGGAACTTTGCAGGAGTGTTAATGATGTTGGTGGCCACAACCGCATATACCAGCAGGTGCGCAGACACTGTACAGACCTCATTAGATGGGTGAAACAGCATGCAAATGCAATTGCCAGGGAACAAGGTGCAAAAGGTGATGGACCACCAACCCAGCCCCCACTCACACGTACCGAGGAGCTACTGGCCAACCTGGGGACACCTGCAGAACCACATCCACAAGCCTTAGCTGATATTGTGGAGGTGGGTGTCTCTCAACCACTGAGTCTGGAGTTGCCTGGTAAGTCAATACTGCACCTGTAACAACTATATTCCATATAGTTGCATGTGTCACTGTACAATATGTAATGTAACATCATATGCAAGGCATGTATACACACATGCTGCATACTATAGTATGCTACTCTGTGTATGCACACATGTGCATACACCATAGTATAGTCTAATGTACTGGTGTATGTGTTATGTACATTGTACCCTGTAGCTATTATACAGGTGTGGATTATGCTCATACTGCTGTGTTACTCCTATTTAGGTACCTCTGGCGTTCCGCTGTGACAGCAGCCCATTGCAGGTGAGACTGTTATTATTTATCAGGAATTGTAGTGCACAGATCTATCTGCCATATGGCCATTTACAACATGTGCACATAATGTATAGTCCTGTCACAATATACAGGTCGGACCTGCAATGCATCACAATGACCACCCATGTGCAACACTTGCAAACTATGTGAATCTTCTCACCGACATGAATCCTCACAAACTGTCATTGCCAGATGTGTGGACAGCTGTGCATACAATGGTGGAGGTACTGTTCACTGTAGGGACATGTACTACAGATCAGAACTACACATGTGGTGAATACAAACAATACTACACAGTGGGCTGGAGTATGGCCAGCCCACAGGATTCACTGGTGTGGATCATAGCCCTGCTATGAATGTCACACAATGTGATGTGCTGTCTTGACGTGTCCATGACATCTAGTGGCCTGTCTGCAGCACTGCCTACCTAACCTGAAAACATATCCCACATACCACCCTTTATCTGCATAACCCTGTCATCAGTGGAGCATATGACATCTATGGGTGTATGTCATATGGGACAACACAGACATGTGAAATAGATGCCCATCACAATAATTTGGCCAACACATGTACACACATGGCCATGGAGGATGGCCAGAGACATGGAACAACACACACATTAGACGTGATGTGCTTGTGTGGACACCCTGTCGTACAGTGGCTACACATGGTCCAACTATGGCCTTTGTGTAATGGTCATATTATAGATGTGGAATGCTAGACATCCTACAGGCCTGTGCACATCTTGTGTAGGCGTAACATCAATCCACCACATAAGATGTGTTGAACATCTTGAGGGTGTCATGACATGACAGCAGTCACCTGTACAGTATCCACATTAGCCCACAGATACAGTACATTCCCCTTGCTGGTGTCAGACATTAATGTCATACTTGCTCCTCGTGTGTGTGTGTGTGTGTGTGTGTGTGTGTGTGTGTGTGTGTGTGTGTGTGTGTGTGTGTGGTACACAGATGTCATGTGGGACATGGTGTACCGACATCTTCGCCATATCTGGCCATAGTTGCCAGGCAGCAGCAACATGGTTGCCGATGTGCAGGGGTGTCATCCTTATACCCATCAGTGACCTGTGTCACAACTTCCACATCATGGTTTAGTGTGTATACACCTCAGTGATGTGGGTCACATTCCACAGTATATATGTATTGTATCTGAACACAGTCATGGCTATGAACTGTGTTTGTAACTCACACTGTATAGCAATAGAGATGCCTCATGACTCCCTGCAATGGCCATGCACATCAGCTAAATGTGCAGTATATCTGTAGGGTGGACAGACAGCACTGCATTGGGACACCATTGCCCCACTGTATATTTGACAGGACACCATTGTGTTAAACATGTATGCATGTCATTGCACACATTAGCAGATCACATGTCATACTACATGTGATTGTCAAGGTCATATGCCACACATCAGGCAGGTGTACTGTTAACCTGTGCTCGTCTACATGGTGTAACACAGGGATGTATGCTAACTACTACTATGATTGTGTAATTTGCATGCCTTCTGCTATGACACATGCATGCTGTTGTGTGCAACCCAGGGATGTATGATAACTACCACTATTATTGTCTGCACTGCATGCCGTCTGCTGTATCACATGCATGTTGCATGCCTTCTGTCATATCACATGCATGTGTGTCTGTGTGTGTGTCTATTGTATAGATTGTAATGTACAGTTCTTGTCTGCCCTCACAGGTGATGTAGGTGCATTGCTCTCCTGCGGTACATCTGATGTTAGTGTCCCCACAGACTCTAGCAGTGATGAAAAATGTATGATTGAGTCACAGGCAAAGTTGTCAGGGGCTGAAACTGTGCCATTGGTTGCCATTCCAGCTACATCCTCCTCATCCCCGTACACAGATCCCATGCCTGCATGTACCCTATCACCAGTGGCCATAGAGGAAAGACAGTTGGCGCGTGGTAGCTTGGAACAGGAAAGTGTGGAGGCTATGGAAGGTGTGCCTGCACACCATGGTGTCAGCCAAATGACTGGTGGTGCCCACACAGGCATGTGGCCAGTGCTGCTCGTAGGAGGACCTCTGGCCAACATTCTCCTGCAAGACAGAGCGCAGCAGCTGGTGTCACCAGGTGCATGCTTTAGGCTGTAATGGAGGCACAGGCATGTGCTGAATGGCACAACAGAGAAGTTCAGAGGCTACAGAGGGCTGCTGTCCATTCTTTAAACAACAACATCCAGGCAATGGTAAATGCTCAACAGCAGATTGCTGAAGCTTTGGATAGATGGTTGGGTGACATGGTTGGAGTCCTTGACCGTGGCATGACTATCCACGAGCATGAGCTGTCTGTGTTGGAACATCTGGTAGGAGTGAGGCATCGGGCACATGGAAGTAGGCCTGCTACATCACCTGTTTCAGGTCTATGTGTATGAGCTACCTCACATGTCCGCTCCCATAGTGGAGGTAGCAGCAGCAGTGCATCTGGTGCTGTGTTGTCCACACCACGACACAGCAGGCCACGTGCACATGGCCCGGGACGGTCCCAACAGGGACACAGTTCCAGTGGACAAATGACATCAGACAGTACCCAATCTGCAACTCTGCCTGCTAGTGCCCATGCAACCCCTGGCAGGCACAGGTCACATGTCTGTGGCCAGACACCATGAACTGTAAAACCTCACCTGTACAGACTGAAGTTGTCAATAATACCCCTGTGTAGGTCAGACACTTGGCAGAACTGTGTACATACATACACGCACACATTGGAAACATATGTAGGACACCGCAACACACACATGCATAACATCCACACATGCCCAATTAGATCAAAGGCCCTAACCCACACACATGATGTCATCCAATGGTGCAGCCTAGGCCTCTGGCAAACATTATCACCCTGTGCATATGATGATGCCTGTGCTGCATCCCTGACATCCACACCATTGGTGCAGGGACATGCTCATATGGTCTGCTGGGCAGGGTGAACAGACTAGGAAGATAAATGTAGTTTACAATTGTTGAATACTGTTGACAGGCAGCAGATATACCATGTACAGGTGTACAATGCATTTCGTATTGTTAACAGTATGTGTCTTGCGTAACAACAGTAACTGCATGTTGGTCATGATGTTCTGCTGTCCTCCTTCAGGTCTAATTGCACGTGCTGGTGGATGTCAGTGCTTGCAGTTAGTGTCCCATATGTCAATGTGGACTACTCACAGGTATGTATGAATATACCAGCATGCACCATGTAGCTGCCACATACCAGTGAGAATGCCCCACGTTACAAACATGTCTACAGATGCAAGAGCATGATAGCTGTGTATTAAGCTACTGTGGTCACAGACGTGACATCCATAAAGGGTGACATCACAAGTACAGTTACATGGAGTGGTGAGGTAAGAGAGTGGTCTAGCTGATTACAAGGGTAGAGGCCAGTGGGAAGTGTGATGCCTCATTGGGAATCAGTAATACACGTTCCCATGACAGGATGCCAACACACACCTGCACCCACTCACTCAGGTATTGACACACATGTATTCAGTGACACAATAACACACCCACACACTCACTGATTCACCAACACAGTAACACACACTTGCACACAGTTGCAACTGGTGAGGTGAGGACCCCTGCCTATGTGCAAATCATCATTACAGTACTGTGCACCTACATGACACGCCACAGAGAATACACATTTACAGGTAGTCAGTACGGCCTAAGATCAGGGACATCAACACGGATAGTAGAATGCATTGCCTGGATGGGGGGAGATGTCTTATCAGTTCAGTATAGTAACATACATCCTCACCCCAGGGACCAGTCAGCCCTACATACACACACTGTGGCATTTGATATTGAATACACCTATGTCACACACATACAGATACCTCACATGTGTGAGATACACGCCCCTGCCTATGTCCTCTTTCTGCATTGCAGTCTGTACAGATGTGTACACTACTGTACAGGAGAGTGAGTAACAATTGAGATGTATTCCCCACAAAACGTGACATATATGGACACACACGCAACCACACATGCCAATACTGTGAATCTCAGACCTGCCTAGCTCATGTTATGTATGACAGACATACAGCAGTATTGCACGCATTACAAACTGTACTGATGCTTCCTGTGGCAACAGTGCTGATATATGCACAGAGGATGTCTTAACTATTAACAGGTGTCAAGTGATTTACCTTTGCTGATGCTTCCTGTGGCAACAGTGCTGATATATGCACACAGGACATCTTAACTATTAACAGGTTTCAAGTGATTTACCTTCGCTGTCACCCTGACCGCTGTCTAAGTTGTGTGTCATGTCCTTCAGTTAACAAAACCATTGCTTACCAGTTACACAGGTTATTGTAAGACCACTTTTGACACACCTGTGAGCTGTCCACAGCAAACATCCATTTGCAAAGATGCCCCACCACTTAGTTATTTCCACACATCTGTCCATACCTGAGGTATATCTTTCTGTACATTCAGCATATCACCATATACAGTTGGCAATGTTGAGGCTGCATTGCAACTGCATGATGTACTAGGATACACGTCACCTGCATACATCAGCAACTGCACAGGCATGTTATCCAAATGCACAACACTACATGTACAGGTGTGTAGGTTCTACAATCTTGACATTTGGGCATGTTTGCAGGCATTGCAATTGGTGGACATGTGTAATGACATACATGACACATGGACTGTTGTATGATATGATGGGTGTAATGGGTGACCGGTACAGAGGGAATGTTACCTCTGTCAATATTGATATCACACCTTATGTACTGTTAGCATTCAGCAGCCATGGACCTATATTCCATGTGCATGTGTGTAATGGCTGTAGCCACCTGTTTGCACAAAGGGCAACAACAGCTATGCTATTTACATGTGTGTTTGTGTGTGTGTGTGTGTGTGTGTGTGTGTGTGTGTGTGTGTGTGTGTGTGTGTGTGTGTGGAATGTACATACCCAGGGCAGGTACATGTATGTCATATCTATACATGAGGGTGTGTATTGGTGTACAGCGACAGTCATCTGCTAATGGTGGAAAGTACCAAGGGCCCCTCGTATGTGTACAGCTGACCTGGTTACAGACAGTGGTGTCATTGCATTGCATAACACATGATGCAACTGTGTCAGTACATGTGTACTCTCTACAGTTGATGTTGAGCTTGGTACAGTACACAGGTCAAGGGTCACATGGTGGTGTACTCTTCTATGTCCTACAACATGTATGGATGCGTATTGGTGGTCCGAGGGCATGGTGGTGTCTGAAGTTTACATCCTAGAATGCAGCATGTGACACTGTGTTCTGCGCATGATTCGTCTGTGATGCCTTTCGTGAGGGGACCGGTCAGTACATGTGAGTGGCCTTTATGTATGTGGGGACACCACCTGCAGTGGTCCGTACCTGTGTTATGGCCCACATGTCTGGTTCTGAGGTATATGGTGGTAGTGCTAGGTACTGAGGTATATGGTGGTAATGCTATTGTGCACTACAGAGCCATCAGCCAGGTGTTCCTCACTGTACAGATGTCAGTACTCCCCATTGTCGGATCTACAGTGACCAGCTGTGAATATGGACGCTACACATCTAGCACTGGTTAGCATAAGAAAACAATGCAGTTGCCCTGTAGGTGTATGGGAGTTAACGTGTTTAGGACATTTGCCTTAGAATGGCACTGTGTAGTCGGATGTGACTTGGGTAATATCCTCACTCCCTTGAATCATGGATGCATGTGATATGTGACAAAGGCCTGCCTACTGTCAGCCATGTCATCCTAGAATGACAGCAGATGTTGTGTAAAAGACCGGTGTCAAATATATGTAGAGCAGCATTCCTGCTAACAATGACAACTACTAACACCCAAACCCTCTACAATGTGTTCTTTACATCTACCTGTAAGAGCATGGCCACTGTGGCCTTTCATGTTTAGCATCAGAGTGCATCCCAGTCAGCCCTGTGCTACTAGGAGTATGAGCATGCCCAGTATATCCTTGTGTAGATGGACACATAGTAGTGCATTCTGACCAGCCCTGTGCTACTAAGTGTGTGAGCATGCCCCCTGTGCTACTAAGTGTATGAGCATGCCCAGTATATCCTTGTGTAGATAGACACATAGTGCATCCCAAACAGCCCTGTGCTACTAAGTGTGTGAGCATGCCCAGTGACACCTTGTGTCAGTTATGTACCTCTGTGTATGGGCATGGCCATTGTAACCCTGTATAGTGGTAGTAGTCGTCCATTCCACAGATGGGCATACTCCAGGCCAGGATGGATTCCTACTTTAAACACACAGTTTCATAGGTATGTACATCTTAACTGCCAGCATCCCTGTTGATGTCCACATTCCCAGAAGGTCATAATGACAGCCTTGAAATGTGTAGCCTGTGTGGCGCGATTCATAAGTTTGTAGTATTGTAATAGCAATCTGTAAATAGGCAGGTGTTCTGTTCCCACCACTGGCATGTGTGTGTGTGTGTGTGTGTGTGTGTGTGTGTGTGTGTGTGTGTGTGTGTGTGTGTGTATGTCTGTCCCCTGTAAATTGCTTTTAGACTGCTCACACTCCATACATTTCTTATATCCACCTTTAGCAAGGCCGATGATGTCATCCATCTACAAATACACCTCTGGGAGTGCTGTGTCTTAGTAATCTCATAGCACGTTCTGTAACTGCGTAATGCTGTAGTGTAATAAAGTAGTTAGGTCAGTGTTCTTGTCTCACACTTGCCGTGTGTGTGTGTGTCTCCATTTGCCTGAGGACTGAGTAATGCTTTTAGACTGCTTACACTCCATACATTTCTTATACCCACCTTTAGCAAGGCCGGTGATGTCACCCATCTACAAATACACCTCTGGGAGTACTGTGTCCCAGTAATCTTGGTAGAGTGTTCTGTAACTGCGTAATGCTGTAGTGTAATAAAGTAGTTAGGTCAGTGTTCTAGTCCCACACTTGCCGTGTGTGTGTGTGTGTGTGTGTGTGTGTGTGTGTGTGTGTGTGTGTGTGTGTGTGTGTGTGTGTGTGTGTTCCCATTTGCCTGAGAACTGACTAATGCTTTTAGACTGCTCACACTCCATACATTTCTTATACCCACCATTAGCAAGGCCGATGATGTCACCCATCTACAAATACACCTCTGGGAGTGCTGTGTCCCAGTAATCTCAGTAGCGTGTTCTGTAACTGCATAATGCTGTAGTGTAGTAAAGTAGTTAGGTCGGTGTTCTAATCCCAGACATGCCAAGTGTGTGTGTCTGCCTGCATGAGACAAGTACAGTGCTTTGTATTATTCACCATAGCGCATGCCCTAAATGCGTATTGCTGCAGTGTGATATGGTAGGGTTTGTATACAGGGCATGGCAAATGTGTGCTTGTCTGTCAGAGCCTGTGTAGAGGTGGCCGTGATTGTCTTACCATTGGACATGTTTGGGAGCGGGTTTTGTAGTTTTCCTATATGGTACCCGTCTTATGACACATTGGCCACCTCACGAGGAGTACAACTGTCAGTCAGCCATGGCACTGTGTTGGCAAGCCATACCCATACATCTGGCAAAAGGCCTGGTGAACTAAGAGTGCAGCCCTACTAGTACCCGGTATATGTCCCGCGCCCATGTGCCATGCACAAACAAACTTGCCTAGGATATCCCACTATGCTGCCAGTAACATGCACATTGAGGACAGATAGTAGGCATGGTGTGAATGCAGTGGCCTGCAGAGAACATGGCACCCTGTACAGCGGTACAATAGGCACATATATGCGGACATTGTGCCTTCACTATATTCCACACTGAATGCCTGCAACATATGTGGTGCCATCAAATGTGATCCACTAAGACCACACAATGCTGTACACATGTGCCCTGTATGGACCCATGCCACTGACACCATAGAATACCTGTATCATACTATCCATGCAGATACAGGGCCGAGCTGCTCTCTATAAACAGGTTTTGCCACACCGGGCCAGTATTGGCATATCAGGGTATAACAGGCTGTGTACACTACATGTGTCTGCCAAACCAGGTACACCTGTACATGTCACTGTACAGTATTGTGGGGCATGCACATCCCAGGCAATGTCCATGTGAAGGAGTATCTAACAGACATGGCATGCATTGCAAAGCTATGGCCCTACACATTGGTAACCAGGATGTCAGGCCAGATAATGCAGTACCCATCTGTGTGGGACATTGCAGACACTACACCCCTGCACTGCACACCATTGTCGGGTGACGCGATGGCAAGGATTACCCCTCTCCCAGCCTTGTACAGCCATCTTGCACAGCCAGACACTACACACCCATGGAGCAATGCATACCTGCATTCCAGTACTGGCACCCTGTGTCTGCATGTGGGTTGTGATGATCCCAATCAGAGTCACTCCCAGTATAAACCTCATTAGCATACCAACAGTTGTCAAGTACTTTCACATGCCCTAGCCCATAGAACCTCCAGATATCCCCTGTGGTGCATGTGGTCCTGTGCATTACTGCAGTGTGGCAAACTAAGTAGTTACATTGTGCATTTGTGGCCCTGGAAAAGGTGTCAATGCATGTCCATTAGAGAGTGTGGTTGTGGTGACAATGGCATCCATTCACGTGGACTGATGTGTGCCACACCCAATGTATGTCTACTATATCTGTTGCAGATGGCACTCACTCACCCACACACATGTTCTTACAGCACAGCAACATGTCACCTTTGTGGCACATGTAGTAACGTCATGCACATGTAGTAGTAATGAGTAGTCAGGGGTTTGATCCCTGTACTATTTGGCGTGTGGCAGATGATGCTTATGGTTAAGTCTCCAATCCCTTCCCTGGTGTACATTGCCTGTCCCGTCCACACACTCTCTGGTGGATGTGAAGTTGTAAACCTGCACAGCAGCAGCATGTGTATTGTAAGAGATGGAAATGGTCAGGTGATGGCCTCTGCATCTATTGCAGTCCTCCTCTAGCTGATTGCATGTGGTACAGCTGTGATGGTGTTCCCATAGCCATCTGCATGATAAACACAGTACACTATCTAGGGAAACATGTTGTTATCTGGCCATGACAATCGCTGTGAGTAGTAACTGGATGTGGTGTTCTGACACTGCATCGCATATGATATCTGGATGTACCTCAGTCATTTTCCACAGTGGGAAATAGCCTAAAGACAGGAGGATGATGTGCCATACATGACAGCAGCATGTATGTGTAGCTATGCTGCATTGAGGCTACTGCCTGTTTAACACATGTGTGGTAATGGCTATTCTGCATGTTATAATACAGACATGACAGTACTCTGTTCATGAGGGACCCCCATCTGTAGGGCCATCTGTGAACTGGTTAGTGTGTGCAACCACTTGTTTTCTGTGTTACACACTGAACATACATCTGTGCACAGCAGAAGCATGGTGTGAGGATTGCAGACAGTACATGATGATAGGGATGTGTTACTGCCATCGCATCCCTGACAGGACATGTGTCACATGAGACAGTGGTATGACTGACACTTTGTGGGATTCCCGGTGACAAGCCAATGATGGGCAACTGTTCATAGCTGTGTTCACACATCTACTACACATTGTACAGTTGGCATGCGATATATATGCATGTGTTGTGCTCCCTCTGCAAATGTATACCATCTGTTGTGTTGGGTTGCTGGTGATATCTATGCATACTGTCGTAGGTAATCCTGTATGCTGTTTTCTATCACTAAGCTATATGTGGGTTTAAAATGCAACACCATAGGCTGAATGGGTTGGGAGGTCCCGGCAGAACCTCCTGTCCCACTTCAGCTGACCATGGCACCGGGCACTAGCACACCTGGGGCCCAGCCATAGACATCAACCTCTGTTGGCTCTGCACCACCTTCTGGTGGTACCACCACTGAGGATTGAACATGTCCCCCTTGGGAGCGGGACCAGACATGTACATATCTGCTTTTGTGCGGTCCCAGAAGTGTTGCCTTGGTGGCTCCCTAAGGGGTTATGAAGCCAGATACACCAGTTCAAGGGTGGACTTGTCACATTTACAGGGTGATACTGCCCCTCCTGGGCAGCCACCAGCACTGCTTCCTTTGCAGCTGTGTAGGTGCAGTGGCAGTTGCCCATAGCTGGGGACCTCCGTCCCACTGTTCCCATGGGCTTTTGAATGCCGAAGATCCATCCCCGTCCAAGGTGTATCCCCCCCACATGTGTCATATACCAACCCTGTATGCTGTCTTTTCTGTGATCCTACGTATCCTCCACAGCCATACCTACACTCCTTCCCCAACATCTGACCCTCACCTATGGACACATAAGGCCATCCGGCTCCTAGGACAACATCTGCCCTATACATAGCTGTCCATTACACACACATGCCCACTGGACACATTAAACCCTTGTAATATGCATCATAACATACTCCTGTTACTCTCACCCCTGTCCCTCAGGAGCACGATCCTGGTATGCACATCACTCCTACATGGACCAGGTACACATGAGGAGGGCAACCCCATTGTACACAAAACACTACCGGTCCCTCTATGGTTACCCCATTTACCTTTATCATGATGATGATGCTGCACACAGCACCTTGCAAGAGTACTGTTCACACATAATGATTGGACAGGTACTGTTGTGTTAATGTACATTACATGCACAGACTGATGTATACGGCCAATGTACAACTATTTGCGTGTATGACTGACACATGTCTGTCTGAGGGAGTCTTGTGATCACATAGAGCAACACCACTACATAACGCAGGCGTCGCTGGTGTTTCCCGTTTCATTCATTTGTAATGCTTTTTTTGAAACATGGTATGTTCCTGATACATCTCTATATATGTATGTACCTATATGCTGGACATAAACACTCACATGTACATCTACATGATGGGATACATTCCTATACTGTTGAATGACTCCACTGTATGATATGTTTGTGGTACTGTCCATTGTCTGTATATCTGCCATGGCGTATTGGTAATACACATTAGCTGTGTGCGCAGGGTCCTGGTTCCGACCCTTGCAAAGGACGTTTAGTTGGTTGCATGGCAGAACAAGCCCATTGGATAAAGAGGGAGTAAGGCACAGTAAAGCAGTTGGGAGTGGGTGTGCGTGGGTTTGTGCGGCATTAGGCACTGCTGACCTCTGGTTACAGACTCTTACGCTCTATTAGCTTCTACATTGCTTAACCAGTGCAATACTCGCATACTGGTAGCCAAACACACTTACACCCGCTCGCTCCCGCACTTGCAAATGCACCAACATTGGTGCTTGCATCTGTCACTCACACCCCTGGGTGGGAGCGAGGACCACAATATTACCTTGTGATGCCTATTACATCGGACTACATGACTACAGTGTCGGGATTGGCTGCCCATTAGGCAACGGCATCGTGGTCAACTGTACTGAATCAGTGGCCTGGCCAATAAATCAATCATATTTGTGTGTACCTCATACAATGTGCTCCCACCTTGTGATGCCTATCACATCGGACTTCATGACAACATATAGTATCGGGAATGGCTGCCCATTAGGCGATGGCATGGCATTCGATTGCACAGAATCAGCGGCCTGTCCAGTGAATTAATCATATTTGTGTGTTCTGCATACACTCTGCTCCCGTCTGGCTGATACATGGGAACCGAGACTCTTCAATACAGACAAGTAGTTGGGTTGTGGGAGCCACATCCGTCGGCCGAGTCATGCTACCGCGTACCTATTATAGGTATGCCACTTTTTCAACTGGCCAAGGTGGGACTTTAGGGTTACCACCTGTCCCACACTGCGAAAATAATCAAGACATAGCAAATGTCCCGATTACAGGACATTATTATATTCTACGTTTCATTAATAATTGCATAAAACAGTTATTTTATATATGAAACTTCTATATGTTATGTGAAGTTGCATAAGCAATTCAAATGTAACTAGATTAAGCTTTTATTTGTGCAAATAAGTATAATCCTGTACTATGCATGGCTGTAGGTATGTTTTGTCCTGGAATGTCTGACATTTCTACAGAACATGTCCCACTTTGTCCATTTGGATAGGTGGCAACCCTATAGGACCTGTATGTAGAAACGTCAGATTTTGCAGGGCAACACATACCCACAGCCA